>NW_003314277.1:1140651-1143067 GCF_000143415.4 Selaginella moellendorffii
ATATTTTTTCAGGGGTGTAATGTTATAATATGTCATAACAGCATATATCACATCATAATGATTGTCACCATCTTTTTTCACCAAAAGCAAAAAATAGATAGAGCACTTCTTGAAAATCATGGAATTGCAATATTTTTAAACAAGTAAGAGATGTGTTATGCAATAGGATGGTTATTATAGCTCTTAACCCTTGAACTATTACCTTGAGAAGAAAGATTGCAAGAGTTAAAATTATTAACACTAAAATACATAAATGTTTATGTGTATTTCCCTCTTTTAGAATGAGAGTTCAAATGAATATTCATATGATTTTAGACACTATGTTATAAAAAACCCTAAGAATGCATTCTAAAGAACTAAATCTCTTTTTTATATATAACAAGTTTACATTAATAGTTGTTTTTTAATCTTTGAAATTGGTATATGGCCTTGCAGAAGAATATTATTTTAAATTTAATAGTTTTTAAAATCTAAAAAACCTAACATTTAAAAGCTGAAAAGCACATAGTATGGATTTTACAAGTGAAAAATATTACTTTTTTTGCAAAAAATCTTATCTTACTTTATGTTATAACAAACCTCTCTATTAAAGCAGAGAATAAATATTTAAAATCTTAGACAAGAAGTATCCTCCAGAACACACACACACACACACACAAAAAACAAACTCACAAGCTGAACTCTTTAATTCATAAATTCAAGAATGGTCAACATTATAAATTGTAAGGCCAATGCTTGCCAATAAGAACCACATTCTTTTTGCAGTTACAAGGTAAAGAAAAATTGAATACTTCTATAGAAATGTATTATTCCAGCATAGAAAAGGTATGTCATAGTAGTGATATTAGGTTTTCTTCTTTCCACTCATCCTTGCAATAAGTTTGCATTCAATGTTCTTTATTTCTTAGTACTTCTCCAGTTTGTGTATATCTAAAACTAACAATTTCTTCTTACTGGACTTAGATATGTGAATTTATAATTGTAGCCACATTGCTGAATCTTGTATCTTTAATATATAATAGTGTTTCTGTGGATTTTTGGAGCCTAGGCTGTGTTGCACTTGAAATATTTAAAACATTGCACCCATAAAGCAAAACTTAAGCATGGTTTTTATGCTTTCTTTGCAATTTTATTTTAATTTCTTTGTTTAGTTCATCACAGCTTTCACACTTTTTTGAACGAGAATTAATCAAGGTCCAATCTTGTACCCCTTAAATACCTGAGAATAGTTTCTTAGTACAATCATTTTTTGCATCTATGCTTTGAAAGAGGAGCAACAAATAGAATCACAATAGTGTAGCTACTATCTATTCATGTGTGGTTATCTCCAAGTTTGGTAAGTTAGATTGCTTTCTTCTAATTCACCTAATAAATTTGAGTTTATTCCACAATATATAATACCTCACTTGTTAATCTTGGGCTTTAGAGAAACTTTAATCTTGGTGTCTTGCTTGGAGTTATAACATCCATCCTTTTGTGAATGGGAAGAATATTGTTGTCTAGAGCAAGCTGCCCAAAAGTACAATTCTTTCTCCATTGCTTTGTTGTGCTCTAGGTTCACTCTATGAAACCTTGGAAGGGTCTATGGGTGACATGTTTGAGAAAAGCAGGACTAAAATTGGAATAAATACCTTGTACAAGTTATTGTCACCACTTTCTTCCACCATGGCTTTTCCACTATATGATCAAATTACCAGAGAAGCTAGTAAATAAGTCATTTGAGCTTTGCTTATCATCTTCTAGTTTGACAATCTTCAAACCATGAAGTTTAGAATGCATTGAATTTGCTATGAGCTACAATGGGGATCTAAAAGAGGATAGGATGGAGTTGGCAATCACTAATTTCCACCAGGTTATAGAAATGGCATTAGAGGACTTTGGTGGTGAAAAGTATGCGAAAACAATGAAGGAATGCATGGCAATGGTCATCCATTAAAGGCTCTTTTTGGAATCCAAGTTAGTTGATGATGCCTTGAGTATGATTTCAGCACTCTATCATGATGGAAGCTCTCTAACAACCATACAAGAATGGAGTGCCCATAAAAGCTTTAACAAGCATTAGCACTGACTCACTCTATATGTTTTTACCTTAGAATGTGTAGTTTGAATAGAGGATCTTATCAAGGATTTCTAATTTGAAGGTGTTACAAAGCATCCAAAAATATGGTTTTTGGAGATTGTCCAAGGTAAGTACTTATCTTTCAATCAATATTATCTAAAATATTATGGAGTGGTTGTCAAAACTCTACCATTTTGTAGTTGATTCACCTGACTTCAAGCCAGGGGAGGAAATCTATGTATGTAATAAGTTCTGGGGAACTCATCACATTAGGTTCCATGATATATAACATTTCTACAAGCCATTTACATCCCATCAACGTATCCTAACAAGGATTGGATGTAGGTTAAACTTTTA
>NW_003314277.1:1143365-1144356 GCF_000143415.4 Selaginella moellendorffii
ATTTTAATTCTCCCACCTACTTTCCAAAAATTTGTTTCTAACAAAAGTGCTTTTAAATCTTCCTCCGGTATGAAGTAACCATTGTACTCCTCATTAACTGGAATACTTTTTAATGCACTATTAGTCAAAGCAGTGGAGGAGGGCAAGTATTTGAAGTGGTGTTTAGCATTATAAAAGTTGATCCTTCTCAAAATTATAACTGTGCTTCATGTTCTGAGTAGAAGCCAGCAGCTCCAGATGGCAAACCTTGAATCTATAAAAATTAAACTTATGCTTGAAAATTGTTCCTTGTTAGGGGTAAGACATTCTTTCAATAGCAAAAATTTTCAATTCTCTTTTCACTCAAAACAATATAAAGAGGATACTTTTGCCCCTAAGATCTTCCCCACTATGAAATAACCATTATACTCCTGATTAGTTAGAATACTCTTCAATACATTGCTAAGGAGGAGGGCAACCAAAGAGAGATATTTGGAATGGTGTTTTATTGTTGTAGTATTATAGGAGTTAATCCTTCTCAAAGTAATAATTATGCTTTATAGTCAAAGTAGAAACCTTTTTATTTGCCAATTCCAAATGGGAAACCTTAAATCTACAACAACTATAGTGTGAAAATGATTATTTACTTAAGGTACAACATTATTCCAATAACAAAAAATTGTAATCCTCCTTCCTCTCCACACAATATAAAGTGGATACCTGTCGCGAATGTGATTTCGAGTATCGAAAGTTACTTGTTAACTGTCTTTTCGGATATTCTTTCCTTACTGTCATGATGGCAGAAAGTCGGTATTGCTAGTTCCCTTTATCAGCCTCTCTTGTTCAAGTGTTAGTAAATTGGGTTTAGCACTTGTACTTAGCTAGATGGACATAAGGTAGGAATTCCTATGTGTTTTTAGCTTAGCATACTCGGTCTGGCTCTTAGTCATCTTTTGCTCTGTCTTGCATTGGCTTAACAGGAACCCTCATGTATTGAAAATAGTTCTTTAAT
>NW_003314277.1:1145236-1147569 GCF_000143415.4 Selaginella moellendorffii
GGGCATGGTTGACAACCTAAGGCATAATATAATTCCCACTTGCATGCCTATATTTGTTCTACGTCCGGCTTAGGTATAAGCCCAAGTTCCATTCTATGCTAATTGGTGGAGTACCTATATTCTTGCATTAGCCCACCGATATGCTGAAATAATGCTAAATTGCATTTAGCTCCATTTTGCGTGCTAGTCCTGGCATTGGGATGCTAGTTGTTTTAGGACTGCTTCAAGTTGCTCTGTGCTCTTGTCTTTTCACTTCTTGGGTTGTATGCTCGGGAGTCATTTCGTCTCTAGTGCCATTGCTCTTTGGCTCCATGCTTGGGAGTTTGGCACCGTTCCTTTGTTCAGTGGCCCAAGGCTCTGAAACTTGAGTTCCATTTTGCTGTCCTTTGGACGCATGGCATGTGGCATATGGCATATGACATATGGCACATAGAGGGTTTAAGCTCCACTTCGTGGTTATCTTATGGTAAATCATCATAAGATAAAGGGTAAAAACCACATGTGCTATATTTGGTATCAGAGGATGAGTCTTGGTGAGTATTATCCAATGAGATTAGGCAACTAATTTTGTTGCATATGCAAAGATGAAAACGATGATTCGAGTGGGTACATGTTGGGTGCTAAAACTTTGTATTGGTTCTTTAGATATGGATTTGGTTACTTTTTTGTACTGTAATAATGTGAGTTTGCTCTTGGGCTCATAAGATGGACTGAGAAGCTTTGTTTACACGAGTTTGCGCTTGAGCTTGTGAGTGAGGCACATTAGCAACTCAAAGTTATGCTTTGAGTTGGCAGGATTAATGTTAGCCTATTGGTGGTTCCATGAGTTATTCCATGTACTGTGGGTGAAAGGAAACCTCTCCTGGGTTTGCTATGAGTGGCAAATAGGTTGGTCTGTAGTTGTTTAGCACAACACTAGTGGATCCTTCCTAGGCATGATTACAAGTGAATCAACCAAGATTGTAGGGATTAGTCTATTGGTTTAAGTAATCATTGCCGTGCTCTCTCATAAACTCTTCTTAGATTGGACTGAAGGTAGTGTGAATACAAATTTAAGGTTTGGTTAAAGATGAAGCCAAAAAGAGAGTTATTAGGGATGAGGGATCAAACACGTAAATCATCTTCCCTTATTAGAGAGATGATTTACAATGAGGTGTTAACTCATTGCTTCTACCTTGATGCATGTTGGAAATGATGGCCTTGCAAGTGGTGAGTTGTGGAATGGATAGTGATGAAGCACTAAACCATTTTGTCTAAGGTTTGTTATTGGAAAGCTTGGCTTACAATGCACTTTTTTTTTTTGGGGAACCTTGCTATTGCTTCTTAAGTAACTTGGTATTGGATTAATTTTGAGTTTGGTTAGAAAGTGAGTGGCATGAGTTTGCCTATATTGTGAACAAAGTTAGTGGTCTTCGATGTTGTAAATCTCTATTGGTGGGGTGTAGCATTTATGTTGCATTTTATCGAATCGAGTTAACACTTGATACTCACATAAACCTTTTTAGTAATGACATGAGCATTGCTTGTGGTGTTGCTCAATTGATGATCAAGTCATTGTGATTTTAATATTACATTCATGTGATAGGAAGCGATGTGTTTACGAAGTTGTTTGGTTAAATGATGATCAACCCCAAAGTGGTTGATAGTGAAGTTAGTCTACTTGGACAAAGTAGCATTGTAGTAGCTTTAACTAGATTCTCGATGGTGATCTATTATGTTAAACTTAAGTTGGTATCTTGTTTCCTTGAGAGTTTGCTCATTGAGGTGTTGGAAAGGGTTATAGCATTCATTTGCTATAGCTTGTTTATTTATCCGTTAGCACTTGGAGTAAATTGTTGGATGGAAAAGATGTGTAGTTGAAGCATTGACATTGCTAGCACTTGTATTAATGGAAGTGAAATTGTTATTTCGAGTGATGAAGAATTTTCCTTAGAGCTTGATTTTCCATGATATTTTTTTTGTTAGTGTTTTGGCTTCACATTGGATTTTGAAGGCAATTGAAGAAGAGTGTTAGTGTATCGAAAGATATAGTCTTCGTGATCAAGCCCTAGATGTTCATTTTGCATTTTGCAGATGTCGGTGTTGGATGTCAGAAATATGGGTAAGATGTTCAATGTTTAAGTATACTATGGGCCATAAGAATTTATGTTGAGGTGAACCTATATGAAGTTGTAGGTAAGAGGAAGTTGATTGAGTCTTAAAAATTTGCATTCCTGGATTGAGAGTCATTTTTTTTTTAGGATGGAAAACTTTCCATAGATTTTCTTACACTTTTCCAATGGTTGATCTATTGATCACTTTGCTTGAAAACCATTCCGTTTCATAAGCCATAC
>NW_003314277.1:1147984-1157089 GCF_000143415.4 Selaginella moellendorffii
ATGGAGTCTTGGATGTGGTGAATACTTCTTGATGATGTATTATCTATAGCTGAGTGTGGTTGGAGGATTGGTCTCAAATACTGACTAAGGTATTTTCAACTATGGTTAGCTTAGTTGCTGAAGAGTTTTGAGTGGTGATTCGATCTTGCTTTTTTTTAGCTTTGTTCTAGTGTGGATAGCATTGAAGTGATGCCTTGTTGTTGACATTATTGATATTGAGATTTAAGTAAAATGAGATGTCTCTCCATATGATTAATATCAAGTTTTATTAGTCTCAATGAAGATAGTGTTGATGGTTTAATGGTAGCTTTATGTTATTGGCATTTGTACAATTGCTAGTTAGCAACTATATTGACGTTCAAATGAATTAAGTGGCAAGTTTAAGTTAGTTATGTTCTAAATGAGATTATTTAATAGGGGTTAATCTTTAAGCTTTTCCTTGAAAAATGACTTAGTCGTGGACTATGCTAGCTTTATGAGAACAAGAGTTAGTGATTGATATTGGAATGTTTGAATCTTTATCGGATTTGAGTTGAAATATATTAATCATTGATGATTCTTCTTGTGCTTGTTATGAAGTGAGTTACGTCTTGCTAAAGATGGATTCATGGAGGATTAGTTTAGTGGTCACATGTTGAGCATAGCTTTGTTATGTTTAGCTTTTGGATTATACAAATGTGCTCTTCATTAACTTTGTATTATGAAGTTTAGCTTATGGATGTGTGAGGAGGATATTGCGGGATGTACCACAATTTCTTCTTTAGCATTGAAATTAATTCATGTGAGACTCATGATCATTGTTAGGCAATATTTACCTATAAGCTTCTTCGAGCTTTTGGTTTTTTTGAGTTTTTATGCTTATTATTTCATTTGCTAGGAGGTGTTGGGGAAGGCATTTTTGGCTTATTAACTTCGATGTTGTTAGTATTTACATTTAGCAATCATTGATGACGAATGACTATCATTTTGAGGTAGTTGATTGTTTTCATTAAGAGATTTGTTTGATTATTGTTGATATAGAATGAGTTGCCATTCTTCAGGATAGTCAATTCTTTCTTTAATAGTTAGTTGTTCTCTTTGATGACTTATGGTTTTTCACATTACCACATGTTCTTTATAGTTTGCTTTGGATTGGTCTCTTGGGTTTAAGACATCAATAAGATGTTGTTGACACTTGTTTAAACAACTTGAGTTCCTTTGTATTATTAACCAGGATCTATTTAAATTGGCTAGTGCAATAGTTAGCATAAATGAGTGTTTGTTGGTCTTATTGCATTTATTTTGTTCAGTTGATTGTTGTTTGAGTTAGTTTTGATAGATTTGGATGTTATTTTCTTTGGGTGATACATTCGCAAGTATCTTACTTGCTAGTTAATAATACATTGTGTTCTTTGAGCTATTTTTTGTAAATTATTTGGCATGCTATTTACAATCTTTGGTAGTTAAGTTTTATTATTAAGTTTTTTCTATGATACATTAACTATTGAATTTTATTGGATAGTGAATCCTATGTTTTCCACTTATGATTATCTTGGTGATTCCTATACTCAAATATTGGTTTATTGGATGATAACTTACTTGGAATACTTTTGTGTTCTATACTAAGCTTTATTCACTGATAATTAAGTCTCTAAGATATAATTGTCTATGACTTTGATATTGTCCATCTATTGATTTTTGAGTTTAGGCCAGTATAGGCAGACTGGCTTTGGCACTTTGTGTGCATGGTGAAATTTTTAGTCATGGGGTAGCTACTATCGACTGGTCACATCACGCACCTCTTTGTCGATATTCTTTATTATGTAAAAAGGGCATGACCATATAAACAACTTTAATTGCCTATTTGCAGTAATCTATCTAAACCTTACTAACAAGTTTGGTTAAGAGGGTTGGGGCCTCTGGCTTCTCTCTTTATGTCTCTGCAGGCAGAGGCATATCACACTTTTGTAAGGTGGGTGACAACTAAAGTAGCAAGGGTGGCTAACTCTGTTAGTCATTTCCTTGTTAGCAACGGCCGGAAGGTGTCTGAGTTGATAGTACATCCATGTTAGATAAAGAGGTTACCCTAACTCATTTAAGTTGGTGCATTTCTCGCATAGTGTGATCATTGTGAACATTTTTTAGAGTTGTTTCCTTGGTGGTGCTCTAGACTTGAGTATGCTTCGATGAGGACATCGATCTTCCTTAAAGGGGGGAAAGTGTCGCAAATGTGACTTTGGGTATCAAAAGCTACATGTCGGTTGTCCTTTCGGATATTCTTTCCTTACTATCATGACAGTTATTGCTAATTTCCTTTATCAACCCCTTTTGTTCAAGTGTTAGTAAACTGGGCTTAACACTTGTACTTAACTAGATGGACATAAGGTAGGAACTTTTATATATTTCTAGTTGAGCATACTCGGCTTGGCTCTTAGTTCTCTTTTGCTTTATCTTGCACTGGCTTGATAAAAACCTTCACGTATTGAGACTAATCCCTCAATATTGCTGTATGATAGCTTACTGTGTCTGCCAAATACCCTTGTTATCATACCCTTTGTGTTAGTCTTATTTCAGTCCCAAATATTATTTATGGAAAGTGTCTAGATTCGCTCATTTGGCATATCTACATAATGTAGAGATTGTCTTGAATACAATGGTATTTGTCTCGTGTCCAAATTTGCAATCTAGGGACATTCCATATTTAGTAAGTTTTGAGCATTAAAACTTATGTTAGTGGAAGTGACATTATTGTTTTGAGTGATAAAGAATTTTCTTTGGATCTTGATTTTTCTCTCGAATGTGATTTCAGGTATCAAATGTTATTTTTTAGCTAGTCCTTTCGGATATTCTTTCTATAGTGCCATGATGGCAGGAGGCTGATATTGCTAGACCTCTTATTAATCCCTTTTGTGTTAGTGGAGTTAACTAGGCATTTCGAGTGTACTTAGACCAAACGAGTATAAGGACAGAATTCATATGTGCTATTAACTAAGCATGCTTAGCCTAATAAAGAGTTCCCGTCTCATTGTATTTTACACTAGATAGTGATAAAAATCCTCGCGTATTGAGATTAGTCCCTCAATATCGCTGGATGATAACTTACTGTATTTGCCAAGGACCCTCACTCTATCATACCCTATGTGTTGGTCCTATTCAGTCCCAATTGTTATTTTATAGAAAATGTCTAGAATTGCTAATTTAGCATATCTATAGAATGTAGAGATTGTCCTGAACTCTCTTAAGACCAAAAAGGGAGTTATCAGGGATGAAAGATCAAACACGTAAATTATTTTCTTCTCTTGGAGAGATGATTTATAACAAGGTATTAATTCATTGCTCGTGTTCATATTATGTAATTGAGAATCCCTATCTTGATATATGTTGATTATGGTGGTTTTACAAATGGTGAGTCATAGGATGGATAGTGGTGAAACGTTAAACTATTTTATCTAAGCTTGTTATTGAAGACTTGGGTTACAATGTTCAATTCTTTTCTAAGGAACTTAACTATTGATCCTTGAGTAACTCTGTGTTGGATTAGTTTTAAGTTTGGTCAGAAAGAGAGTGGCATAAGCTTGTCCGTGTTGTGAAACAAAAGTTAATGATATTAAATATTCTAAATCTCTATCAATGGGGTGTGGCATTTATGATGCATTTTGTGGGGTGTAGCACTTGATACTCACATAAACCTTTGAAGTAATTATGACAGCATTGCTCATGGTGTTGCTCAATTGGTGATTAAGTTATTGTGATACTTATATCATATCTATATAATAGTGAGCAATGTGTTTATGAAGTTACTTAGTTAAATAATGATAATCCCTAAAGTGATTGATAGTGAAGCTAATTTAAAAGTGATTGATAGTGAAGCTATTCTAAAATGTGTTATTATATCAGATACAATTGTTTACAAGATGTTGAAGGAGGAGATGGCAACACATAAATACTACAAAGTGATGGTGACAGGTGAGAATGAAAATTTGTAATTATGATATCTGACACTTATACTGACATTTAACACTTTCACTGATATCTGACATATAACAAGCTTTTCATTTTATGTAAGGATATAATTAACTTTCTTCTACCACATCACCGACATATTTTGCTTCCTCCTATATTTCTATTGTGATGCTTTATTTCGTTAAAGTGGAACTTTTCATTATCCCACTTATGGTGTGTGGCCACATGCCATTTTTATAACAACAATAAAAAATTGAAGTTTTAGCTTTATAATTTATAAATTAAAAACTTTTCATATGATTTTGTGTTATAATATTGTGAAATATAAAAAATAAATTAAAAAACTGATAGAAATATTAATAAATATTAATTAAGTACTAAGAAATGGCATGTGGACACATGCTAATTAATGTCCCACTTTACTGAATAAGTTCCACTTTAACGAAATAAAGCATTGTGGGGAAGATTCATCTTGCATATGTTGAGCCATAGCTTCTACATAGTCAGGGAAACTTCCAAAGCCTCAAATTCTAAAACTCTAGGTGACTGTGATCTATAAAATAGAATTAAACATATATTGAAATTTTAATAAACATAATTTACCTCCTTGAGGTTGGAGGCAACTCACGAAATCCTTTAAGTTGACGTTTGAAGAAATGATGTTCTTTAATAGCAAACACCGACTTACCAGAGTCATATGCTGCCTCCACCATAGAACTGCTACATGTTATGCAATCAATCACAACACCATCCGGTGGGCAATAAAGCTTAAACAAGACTTGCATCGTTGATAGAGTTTGAAATTAGTACCTTGGAAATGTCTTGTGGATCTGCTCATCCACAAGGTTGGGTATGATAGTGGAACTATCGTACCCAGGCAAAACATATGTTACACGTTCACTATCACAAAATCTATCATGTGTGTTTTTGCAAAAGGCATGATAGGTCTACATCATAACTTGGAAAATAAAAAAGTTTAGAAATTAGATAAAAATATAAAATACATACTCACATTTTCAGGCTTCCCTTGGATGCCCCTTGTATTGATGCCAATAGGATCCATGATGCACCCGGAAGAAAATGACTTGAAATGAACTTCTACTACACATGTTATAAGCTCATACATCCAATTGGGGTCATTCAGTAGGATGAAGATGACATGGCCAACTTCGAGCATAAGTGCTTCGAACAAGAGGAATGCATTGTGCATATGATAAGGTGTGAGAAAGTTCCAATCCTCAACTTTCCCATTGATATCTGAAAGACTATCTGGAAAGTAGAAGAGAATGAAGTCCTCAACTGGGAGGAAGGGCCTTTGTATCTTTCATCACCAATGATTGAACTGGCATCATATATCCATATTGATGTCATCTTTTGTGAAAGATGTCAACAATCTACTATAGGAGCCAATGAAGACACCCATAATACCTTGGTGTGTTATTAGGGAAATATGACAAACCTATAGAATAGTTAAGTGAATGAAAAAAGCAATGAATAATATGCTATTGTTATATGGCATGTTGTCAATGAGAGTTCCTCTAACTCCTCTTCACGAGCATTTTGTCGAGCTAGAATGAAATTACTACTAATAGTCATTGTTGCAAAAAACATGTATTACCACCTTTAGTTTGTAAAATTCACTTTTGCTTACCTTGAGGTCGACATGATATTCTATGAACCACTTGATCATTGTTATTTACTGGTGGAACCTGATCTGGATCTTGGTTGTTTGATGGTTGAACTGGAGCCTGATCCTAATTGTCTATTGGTGGAATGTGAAATTGATCTGCTTCCTCATCCTGGTCTCCATCATCACTTGTGTTGCCATGGTTACTAGCATTGACAACTTCTTCGTGATCTAGTGTAGAGGTCTCCTTCCCTAGGAGCTCCAACTCCCAAGGGCATTCTATCTTCCGTGCATTTGAAACTCTTGCAAACATTTTTGGGTACATTCCTCTATCCCTTACACCCTTTGCAATAAGTTGAGTGCAAACTGGTGCCTCAAATAGCACGCCTCTATATCAAAGATATCTATAAATAATATATATTTAAAAATAGTCTTAGAAATCATATTATACTTGTAAGCTGCATGTCACATGAAATAAGGTTAACCATATTGGCAATCATAAGTTGTTGTGCTTATAGACTTCTCTGGGAGCCACCCTTCTTCAATCCCTTCCAATGATGTATTGATGTAGGTGTTGAAAAGCATGAATATGCCATCTGGATCATCACCAATGTGCAGTGCCAAAAACTTTTCACCTTCACTTATAGTTTGCGTGATGTAGACAGCCTTTCTTATTATGTTCTCAAATAGTTTTGGTAGTCTTTTTTCTCTGTTTATCAAGCAAACATTGAGGAACTCTAGAGTCTTTATCTGTTGCTTATATGTAAGCTTCAATTTTGCGATATTGTAAATTATGTCATCTGGATTTTTATTCACTACAAAAGTAACATATGTATAATTGAGAAAAATAAAGTGTGATAAGAAACTTACATTTATAAGAAGAAAGTTTAGCTATATTCTCTAGCCACTCTTTCAGCCTACAATTGTCTACAATGCATACTAGTTTCTTCAATTTTGAAGACTTTGCATATTGAATTTTGTGCTTAATTTGTACGAACTCAGCCGAAAGCTCTTTCAGACTCTTCTCCAGATATGCAAGTTTGTAAGCATCTTGCTTGACCTTCACCAAAGGCTAAAAACAAAAACAATAAAAAGAGGCCCTTATAAAATGAAAGGGAAAGACATACCTTGCACCACACAACGAGCATAAAATTGATTGGGTTGTTAAACCAAGTTGTACTATCATTTTGAGTACATGAGTGCCAAACAAGTGTTCCGACATTATCACCATGATGTTGGTGGATGTCATCCTCACTCAAGTTTACAAAAAATCAAAGTTGCTCAATGTTATGGACAAGGTTTTGCTTTTAAATAGCAAACTGCCCAAGAGTGCTCCTTCGTCTTCAAAATGTCTACCATAGACCCTGCCTCTGGTTTAGATTTTGTCTCCCAAATAGACATGTTTGGGTCCAGTGACCTTACAAATACATGGGTACATTTTGACCATATAGAGCGTGTATTGGGTTATACCACTATGGGAGCTCATGTATATGATCCAAGGTAATTTTTATTCTTATTATATTGAAATTGTTGTAATATTTCTGTTTTCACAGGTTATGTTGTAACTAAACAATTGCGATAGTAGAGTTTAAAGTACAAGACCAGACAGCCCAAAAAATATTTTAGAAGTCCCTCTCCGATATTGTCCTAAAGCGGACTGGTGAGCTTGCAAACTTTCTGTAGCGCACCTTATTGGAAAAGGGGCAATTGCTTGATGAGAGAGCCCTTAATGGCTATTTTATCCCCATTTATCCCCTAAGGTTCCAAGGATCCATGGTGACAGTATATCTAAATCTCCCTGTCCTTATTGACTATTGACTAACAACCCCTACTAAGCCAAGGGGAACCAACACCTCCATTTCCGCACTAAATCTACCAATCCTTCCATTGTGTAGATTAGCTATTCCATGTAAGGCAACTAATCATCCACCTGTACTACAGTCCCACAGTGGATATCTTCATCCGTGGATGCTCTACCAAGAGGAAGGATATATACATGGATGCCCAATACGTACGATTTCAAATTTAAAGAAAGGAATATACCTTGCTCAAGGGTATACTATATTTTTAAGTAACCACTAATCAATGGGAATCGAACTCGTGCCATTTGCTTTGATACCAACTATAGCACACCTTATCTCTCTCCCCTTAAGCCAATTAGAAAATGGGCAATTACTTGATGAGAGAGCCCTTAGTGGCTATTTTATCCCCATTTATCCCCTAAGGTTCCAAGGATCCACGGTGACAGTATATCCAAATCTCATCCCATGATCACATGCGCTACACTTTCATGGTTTCATGGCAATTGGGGCTGGTGCAAATTGGAATGGTGTCTGAGCAGTTTTTGGGAATGGTTAGCCATTGAAAAGTCATAAGAGGACTTGTGAGTTCCATTGAGCTCAAAGCTTAAACCAACACTACCACCTTATCAAGCCAAAGTTTCAATCAATGTTTAAGGAGTTGTGCAAACAATGGTAAGTTGCACCTTCTGAAGAAGAGCACGAGGCAAAAGTAAATGAGATTTGAATGTAGTGGTGTGAAGATGGCTATACGGATATAAGTTGTCTACCACAACTTAAGTCATGGTTAAGGTGGTGGGAAGTTAGGATATTCCAATGGGGACATCACTCTTTTTAGGTTGGTTTCTATTTTTTCTTCTCATTTTATTACCTTTTAATATTGCTTTTTCCATTATAATCAACCACTTGAGGACCTCACATATACCCGAACTATGAATCTATCCAAAAGTAAGCACCAGAGTTTATGTTCCTCTGAGGTAGGGAAAGGGAAAATAAGTCTATACAAAGCCTATCTATTATATTTGATATGCACTATAGAGCAATCTTCAAAAGCATTGGCATTCAAGGAAGGAAGATATATGGGAACAAGGCTTTCTATTGAGATGTTACATGATAGAATGAAAAGAAAATTAACCCCACCCACCCTAACAATAGCAACTGCAATTGTGGAAGTGGTTCGTGGCACATCTATGAAGTACACTCTCTAGGCTTTTATTAGTGATATGAAGACTGTCCACTCAAAGTGTCATTTCTCCTTTACTAGTGAAGATGTTGGCATGGACCTTAGAGTAAAAAAACTCTTACAGGCTTGATGTTGAATACCATTCTACTCCAAGACACCACTCTCGATGAACCGGTAAACCGAGCCACCTCAAGTGGCTGATAAAGAGAGTGTATCACAATAGGTTGATATTGCTTACCATAGCGTGAAGCTAAAGCAATGGGCAATCTGATACATGCCAGCAAAATTGAATGTAAGGTGTTGGGGATGCTGTCAAGGGGCAAGTGTTGGGCCTAGATTCGTGGTGACAAATCTACTTTTGTTCTAGCCCCATGTTTCTATGGGGAACGAAAGCAAGTAAGATTTTTGAGATGGTGTTGGCTATATTGTTGCAACATTGATGCCAACCATACAAAGCGGATTAAAGACACTATAATGACTAAACCTTATGCAATACCTAAAGAATGGCTGGTTGCTAATGGGGTCGCACTCAACTTAAATGAGATAAAAACCTG
>NW_003314277.1:1157189-1160978 GCF_000143415.4 Selaginella moellendorffii
AATTATTGGTACCGTCTCCAAGTTGAAGCAGGGTAAAATAAGCTTGGCTCAAACACTTGAGTGTGGGATTTTTTTCACGAAGTACATCATTGTGCTTACAAAGGAATATATAGTCAAAATAGAAGGTAAAGAGTACACAATTGCCATTCAAGGCTTCCCTTTTTGCACATGTCTAGACTTTACGAAGTGTGAAGAATATGGGAAGGCATATATTTCATACAAGCATTTGTACTACATCTTCATCAACATCTTGCACCATGATCCTAAAGTGGATATTCATATATACTAAGCAAGCCTTACTATTGCTGAGTTGCAGAAATTTTTTGGAGATAACTAGATTTCTCTAACACTATTGATGTTTATTCTCTATTATTATTATGAACTTATTATACTTTATATAATTAATAAAAAAACAATTTTTCATTTCACTTTTCATTTTATAAACTTGCGAGTGTTCTTTTTGCAATACTACCCATAGTACTCGTGTGTCTCCATTTCTATCTTTACCATCTCAAAAAAGATTTAATGATAGTTTTTCAGGTGTGTGATATTGCAATGTGTCACGAGAGCATATATACTATCATACTGATCATCACTATTATTTCTACCAAATGCTAGAAAAAAAATAAGGCATTTCTTGAAAGTTGTTGAATTGCAATTTTCTAAAACAAATAAGAGAGCATTCTTTTTCACCTAATTTATTGTGCCCTCTGTCATTGCATTTATCTCCAATTCATGATCACTATCCTCACTATCCTCTCTTCATTTTCTTGTGTGGTTTAGTTATGCTATATAATAGGATAGTTATTGCATCTCCTAGCCCTTGAAGCTTAGGAAGAAAGATTATAAGAATTAAAATTACTAACACTAAAATTTGCAGACATTTGTGTGTATTTCCCTCTTTTTAAATGAGAGTATGAATGAAAATCTATACATTCTAGATAGTATGCTATGACAAACCCCTCAAAAATGTATTCTAGAAAAGAACCAAGTCTTTCTTTTATATATAATAAGTTTATATTAACGGTTTTTTTTTTTTTTCCTTTCAAACGGTTATATGGCTTTACATAGAATCTTATTTCAAATTTAATACTTTTTTAATTTTGAAAAACCTGACATTTACTAGCCAAAAAGCACAGAGTACAAATTTAAGGAAGTGACAAGAATACTTTTTCTACGAACATTTTATTTTATGTTCTAACAAGAATCCCTATTATGGCATGTAGTAAATATTTAAATTGTTAGAATAAGAAATATCCTTTAGAACATTTTTATCTATATAATATTTAAAGAGTTATGAAATTATTAAGTTTGCCATAACCTTAATATTTTAAAGTTTTTAATATTTATATTAAACTACAATTGAAACTTGAGCTCAACTTAGTTGGATTACATTGAGTCTTGGATATGGTGATTCACTCCTTAGTGATGTGGTATTTGTAACTGAGTAATGTTGAAAGATTGATTTTAAATATTGACTAAGGTATCTTCAACTTTGGTTAGCTTGGTTGTTAAAAAGCTTTGAGTGGTAATTCACTCTTGCTTTTTTCTAATTTTGTTCTAATATTGATAGCATTGAAGTGATGCCTTGTCATTGATATTGTTCATATTGAGATTTGAGTGAAATGAAATGTCTTTCTGTAGGATTAATATTGAGTTTTATTAGTCTCCATATAGATAGTTTTAAGGATTTGGCTATAGCTTTGTGTAATTAACATTTGTGTATTTGCTAGTTAGCAACTATTTTGGCATTCAAATGAGTTGAGTAGCAAGTTGAGTTAATTGTGTTCTAGATAAGATTGTTTAGTAAAGGTTGAACTTTAGCTTTTCCTTGAAAAATGATTCAATTATGGACTATGCTAACTTTACAAGAGGAAAAGTTAATGATCAATACTAAAAATGTTGGTTCCTTGTTGGATTTGAATTAAGATATATCGATCATTGATGATTTTTCTTGTGCTTGTTATAAAGTGAGTTACGTCTTGCTATAAAGATGGATTCATAAAGGATTGTTTGCTAATTACTTGTTAAGCATAGCTTCAATATGCTTAGATTTTGGATTGATGCAAATATGCTTTTTATTAGCTTTTGCATTATGAAGTTTTACTTCTGGCTATACTAAGGAGAATATTATGGGTTGTACCATGATTTCTTCTTTGGCCTTGACATTAATCGTTAGATCATTGTTAGACAAAACTTAGTTATAGATTTTTTTGAGCTTTTGGGTCCTTGAGTTTTATACTCATTATTCTGTTTGCTAAAAGTTGTTAGGGAAGGCATTTTTGGCTCATTAACTTTAGTATTAAAATTAATTTCTACTAGCAATCATTGGTGATGATTGACTATCATCTAGGATAGTTAATTATCCTTGTCAAAGGTTTTACTAAATTATTATTGGTATTGAATGATTTATTATTCTTATGGATAATGGATTCTTTCTTCGATGATGATTATGCATCTCTTTATTGATAGGATGATTGATGATCTTTTATGATAATTAGTTGTTCTCTTTAATAACTTTTGGCTTTTCGCAATACTACATATTCTTTGTGGTTTGCTCTGGATTGGTCTCTTGGGTTTAAGACATGAATAGGATGTTGCCAACACTTATTTGAGCAGCTTGAGTTTCTTTGTATTGTTGACTCGAATTTATTCAAAATTTTTAATGTGATAATTGACATGAATGAGTGTTTATTTGTCTTGTTGCATTCATTATGTTCTGTTGATTGTTGCTTGAGTTAGTTCTGATAAATTATAATGTTATTTCCTTTGGGTGATATATTTGCAAATATTTTGTTTATCTGTTAATGATACTTTGTGTTCTCATCTTTCATAAGTTATTTGGCATATTATCTACAATTTTTTATAGTTAAGTTTTATCATTGAGTTTTTTTTATAATACACTTGCTATTGAATTTTATTAGATGGTGAATCCTATGTTTTCCAATTATAATAATCTTGGTGGTTCCTATACTATAATATTGGTTTATTGGATGTGTGAGGGCCAAGTGTACGGCTACGATGCCGTATACTAATATTAGCGTAGTGGGATTTTGGTAGCCGTCGGATTGATTTCAATCCGGACCACTCGCTTCTGTATATAAGCTAGGGTTTTTGAGCTAATTGAGATGCACATTTCTGTATTCCCTTTCCATATTCCATGCACTCACATTGGTGGAGGTGAAGAGCATCTTTGATTGTCCCTGGGGAGTGCTTGGATTTAGGATTTCGGTTTAGATCTAACTTTTGCATTGTCTAGATTTAGTTTTTTCCATTTCCTTCCTTTTGTTCTTTCCTTTCAGGATTTTGGTTTAGATCTAGCTTTTTGCATTGTCTAGATCTACCATTTCTTTCCAGCTTTTTGTCATTTCTCTTCTTTTGCTCTTTCTTTTTCGTTCATCTTCATGGCCGATCCGCAATCTCCTCCTTTGACTCTAGAGCAGCAGTTGGTTCAATTGCTTGATGCTATGCGCTTGCAATTGAACAACCAAACTCAATTGATGGCGGCATTCATAGCACGTGGTCCAACTCCTCTTGCTCTTGGTGCCAATCCTCGCGTTCGGCCGGAGTTCTTTCGTGGGAATTTTGGGGATGATGTGTACCATTGGTTCGATCACTTCACGGTGATTGCCACATATCATTCTTGGGATGATGCTCGACGTTTGCATGAGTTTCCCACGTGTCTCCAAGGGACAGCGTTGCAGTGGTACAATGGATTGAGTGCAGCCACTCGTGGGGATTGGAGTGTTCTTTCGGGCGTCTTCAAACGCGCCTTTGGACATACTGATG
>NW_003314277.1:1161107-1247936 GCF_000143415.4 Selaginella moellendorffii
TAGGAATGTTGTGGCCAGCACTTCGTCAAGATCTTGTCGGCCTTGTGCATGCACTTGCTCCTGCCACCCTTGACAATGCTCTGCGCTTGGCACAACATTATGAGACGTCGCCTCTTCCACTTCTCGCTGCACGTCCTCCAGCTCCACTTCCTATGAGTGATGGTCCTGTTCCAATGGAGGTTGATGCTGCTGCTACTCAAGTCCACGGACAAGGGCGAGGACGTGGTCATGGCCATGATGTTTGTTGCTGAGCGTGTGATGAAGTTGGTCATACTTATTGGCGTTGTCGACGCTTTCCAGATTGGCGACCTCCATTTCCTGGATGGAGACCTTGGCGTCAGCAACGTCCTATTGGTGCTGCTGCGGTGGAAGGTTTGGACACTGAGGTGCATCCGGGAAACGAGGAGTCGCACGAGTAATGGAGGGACCTTGCGCGAATAAGTTAGTGACCCCTCCATCTTTCTTTCGAGAGTATCATCAAGGGGCTCACTCGGCACTGGTTCATCCAGTGTTTACTTTCCAAGCTCGTTATTATAACAAGAGGTCTCCTATTCTTCTCTCCGTGTTAGTTGATACAGGTTCGAGTTTATCTTCTATTGCTCGACCTGTTGCCACACGTTGTTGTCTACACTTGCGTCGTGCAGCGGATCCAGTTTTCATTCTTTATGGCAACGGCCGTACACATGCATGTGCACGGGATGAGGCGGACCTGGTTGTGCGTGTGGGCGATCTCGAGCTTGAGTTGCAGTCGTTGCGGGTGGTGCCGAGTCAAGCTTTTGACCTCATTCTTGGTATGGATTGATTACAGCACAATCATGCCAAGTGTGACTTTGAGGCTTCTCCCCCTTGTCTTATACTTCCTTATGTTTCATCCATTCCTCTCACTTCCGTATTCTTCGTCCTTCTACTTCTACCTCTGCTTCTATTACTTTTGTTTCCCCACTATTTCCTCCTATGTTTCCATCTTGTTCTACTCTTCCCTTTTCCGATCCCTCCGAAGATCTTTGTGTTGCAACTGTTGATCGGCTCATGCAGGAGTATTCTGATCTCTTTGAATTTAACTTATCTTCTGGGGCCAAGATTGCCACACGTCATCCAGTTCCAACTGGGGATGCTCGTCCAATCAAGGTTCCTGTTCGTCGTCGGTCACCCAAGGAGATCAAGATTTTACGTGCAAACGTCAAGGAGATGTTAAAGAAGGGTGTTATTCGGAAGTCGCGGAGTCCTTGGGCATGTGAACTTCATCTTGTGACGAAGCCTGATGGGAGTATTCGTTTCTGCATCGACTATCATCCGTTAAATGAAGTAACGATCCCGGATGTGTACCCTCTTCCTCACACGGCTGATCTCTTGGATCGTCTAGGGCGAAGTCGTTGGTTCACCAAGCTCGATCTTGCTTCTGGGTATTGGCAAGTACCGATGGCCGAAGAAGATATTCTTAAGACTGCTTTTCGTACACCATTTGGTTTGTACGAGTTCTTGGTGATGCCGTTTGGTTTGAACAATGCTCCAGCAACTTTCCAGCGGATGATGGATGAAGTTCTTTGTGATATGCCAGAGGTGACTACTGACTTCATTGATGATGTCTTGATTCACTTGGAGGGGACATGGGAGGAGCACATTCGTGATGTGTGTAAAGTGTTGGATCGGCTACGGGACGGTTTAAAGCTGAAGCGGTCGAAGTGCATGTTTGGGTCCAAGGACACAACTTATCTTGGGTACCATATTTCTCGTGAAGGTTTGCAAGTTGATCCTGACAAACTTGTAGCCGTTCTAAAGTTCCCTACTCCAAAGTGTGTGAATGATGTGCAGTGCTTCCTGGGCAAAGTGCAGTATCTTGGTCGTTTTGTGGATCATCTTTCTAATCAAACTGCACCGTTGCGAGTGTTGCTAAGGTCATCAACGTCATCTTTCATCTGGTCTTCAGATTGTGAGCAGGCGTTTGTGAATCTCAAAGAGCTGTTAACGACTCCTCCAGTTTTGGCATATCCTGACTACACTCGACCTTTTATTTTGTGCGTAGATGCTTCTGATATTGATGCAAGAAAGCCCGAGCGTGCCTGGTCAGCGTCATCCCATTGCATATATAAGCCGTACGTTACAACCAGTAGAAGTGAACTACTCCATGACAGAGAAGGAGTGTTTAGCGGCAGTTTGGGGTTTTGAAAAACTTCATGCATATCTACATGGTTCTTGGACGTTACTTGAAGGTGACCATGCTGCCGTTACTTCATTATTGAAGCGGAAGAACCTGGTTGGTCGTATTGCTTGGTGGGCTTTAAAGCTTCAAATATATAATTTTAATGTTGTTCATCGCCCAGGGAGTTCTATGGCTGATGCTAATGCCCTTTCTCAAGCTCCTCTTCCTTCTCCGCTCTCTTCTTCTGTTTCTGATGAGCCTGTTGTTCCAGCATCTGTGGATTTTCTAGACGAGGATTCTGTGCCGTCGGCAGGTGCTGTACTTGACGTTCAGTGTCCACAAGGCACAGAGCAAGATCTACCTTCTCTTGATGAGGTTTGTGAGGCTCAAAAGATTGAGCCGTGGATTCGAAGGCTTCAATATGCATTTGAGAATCCTGCATCACTTACTGATGACTTGCCTTTTTGGCATTTACATTCTCAATATCGTCTTGAAGATGGCCTTCTTTATTTTGTGGGGACGAATCCTAATGATCCTTTATGGCTGGTGGTGCCTTCTATCTTTATTTCGCGGTTTCTCCATGCCTACCATGATTCTCCTGTTCTAGGTGGGCATATGGGACATCGTCGTGTGACCGAGAAGCTGCGCAGGTCTTTCTATTGGCCGGAGATGCGATGTGATGTTATCCGGTATGTGTGTAACTGCGTTTGGTGCCAAGCTCGTAATACTCCCCCTTGTGCTATGGAAGGACGGTTAGAGTCAATAGTAGTTTCCCGTCCGTTTGAGTTGGTGGCGTTTGATCTTATGGGACCTTTTCCACGGTCAACTGCTGGCAATGAGTATGTTATTATTGCTTCTAATTACTTGACTCGTTGGGTGGAAGTTGGTGCTCTTGCTAGCGCCTTTGCAACTGCTGTTGGATACTTCCTCCTCAATCGAGTGGTGTTCCAGCATTCTTGTCCAGAGTGGATTCTTTCGGATAATGGTCCTGCATTTATGGCTGAAGTATTTCATGTTTTGACGTCTCGGTTGGGGATACACCACACTTTTATGAGTGCTTATCATCCACAATCAGACGGTCTGGTGGAACGGCTCGTTTGGACATTCAAAGGGATGATTGCAAAGTATGTGAACTTTCAGCATTCGGATTGGGATGGTTATTTGCCGTCTCTTCGGTATGCTTATGTCACAGGGGTGCAGAGTTCTGTTGATGCTTCACCATATAAACTTCTATATGGTCATGATCCAATATTACCAACGGAGCTGGGTTTACCTTCGCGATTGCCATGAGCTCCTGATGCTAGGTCATGGGATCAATATTTGACGAGCATTCTTCGAGCATTCTTCCACTTGTCCGAACAGAGTCTGCCGAATACTTAGGCCGCGTACAAGTGGGACAACAACGACACTACAACTCCCATCATCGTCCACCTGCAAAGTACAAAGTGGATGATTTGGTGTTAGTCCGTTTTTCCCATCTTACGGTACGTGGTTTATCTAAGGGGCTCCTTGCACAGTGGAAAGGACCGTACCGGGTGTTGCGGCAAGTTGGACCGCAAGTTTATGAGGTTTGGCATGACGTTCAGCAGGCCGATCCTCCGGAGATTGTGCATGTGCAGCGGTTGAAACGCTTTATACAAAGGGATCAGGAGCAGTTAATACCGTCTACAGATCCGCCGATGCCTCCTCCTGACATTCCTCCAGATCCCGACCCATCTACAAGAGAACCCTGACAGCCTTCCATTGTTCCGAGAGGAGGGGATGATGTGAGGGCCAAGTGTACAGCTACGATGCCGTATACTAATATTAGCGTAGTGGGATTTTGGTAGCCGTCGGATTGGTTTCAATCCGGACCACTCGCTCCTGTATATAAGCTAGGGTTTTTGGGCTAATTGAGATGCACATTTCTGTATTCCCTTTCCATATTCCATGCACTCACAGATGATAATTTCCTTAGAATACTTTTATATTCTAACTTAAGATTTATTCATTCATAATTAAGTCTCTTAGATATTATTATCTATGACTTTGATATTGTATATCTATTGATCTTTGAGTTTGGGCCAGTATAGGAAGATTGGCTTCGGCACTTAATATACTTGGTGAAATTTCTAATCATGGGGTAGCTGCTATCAACTTGTCACATCACCCACTTCTTTGTCAATGTTCCTTATTTTTCAAGGGTGTGACCATATAAACAACTCTAACTGACTATTTATAGTAGTCTTTTTAAACCTTATCGATGAGTTTAGTTTCTTTGCTCATGAGGGTTGGGGCCTCTATGTCCTTGTAGGCAGAAGTGTATCACATTTTTGTAAGCTAGATGACACCCAGAGCAACAAGGGTAGCTAACTCTGTTAGTTATTTTCTTGTCGGCAATAGTTAGAAGGTGTTTGAGTGTCTAAGAGGTTATTTTAACTCATTTAAGTTGGTGCATTTCTCACAAAGTATAAACACCGTAAACTTTTTCTGAAATAGTTTCCTTAGTAATGTTCTAGATAAGAGTATGGATTAACGAGGATATCAATCTTCCCTAAGGGGGAGAGAGTGTCGAAAATATGATTTCAAATATCAATGTTACCTGTCGGTTAGTCTTTTTGGATATTCTTTCCTTACTACTAAGAGGTTGGTATTGCTGAACCTTTTATTAATCCCTCTTGTGCTAATAGAGTTAATCCCTCCTATGCTAGTCCCTCAGGCATTAACAAGGATTGAATTGTTGGTCACTATTATATCTAAATTAGTTCTCTTGCATATGCCCTTTGGGTAACCTAACATGGTTGCTACTAAATGAAATACAAGCTACTATACTATCTTAAGGGGTTCCAAATGTATAGTAGGGATAGTGGGTAGGTCAAGCATGGCCGACCAACTTGAGGCATAGTTTGGCTCTTGCTTGCGTGCTTGTCTTTATTCTGTGTCTAGCTTAAGCCTAAGTCCAAGTTCCCCACCATGCTAGCTGGTGGAGTACCTATATCTTCGTATTAGATCACTAGTATGCTAAAATAGTGCCAAACTCCATTTAACTCTGTTTTGCATGTTAGTTTTAGCATTAGGATGCCAAATGCTCTAAAATTGTTCCAAGTCACTCTGTGCTCTTGAAACTTCACTCCTTGGGCTATATGCTCAAGAGTTGCTCTGTGTTATAGTTCTATTGCTCCTTAGTGTTCCTAACACTAGTAAGTGCAAGTTAACAACATAAGTTTCTCATCACCATGTCAAATATGCTTGATAAAATGCCAACTTAGAATTTCCTTCTTTAGTGCCCTTCCAATCTCAGTGCATATATGATAACCAATTTCTCAACTAACTTAGGCAGAGATTGATAAAAGATCCATAATACCGACCTCCTGCCGTCGTGGCAGTAAGGAAAGAATATCTAAAAGGACTAGCCGACATATAACTTTTAATACCCATAATTACATTTGCAATACTCTTCCCCCCTTAGGGAAGATCAATATCTTCGTCAATGCATACTTTAGTCTAGAACACTACCAAGGAAACACCTCTAGGAAAAGTTCATGATGTTCACACTTTGTGAGAAATGCACTAACTTAAATTAATTAAAGTAACCTCTCTGTCTAATGCAAATACACTACCAACTTAGACACTTCTTGCCATCACCAACAAGGAAATGACCAATGGAGGTAACCACTCTTGTTGCTTTGGGTGTCACCCAATTTACAAAAGATGATAACCCCTACCTACAATTGGCATAGAGAGAGGCCCCAACCCTCATAAGCAAAGAAATCAAACCTGTCAGTAAGGTTTAGATAAACTACTATAAACAGGTAGCTAAAATTGTTTACATAATCACACCTTTTTTTAATGAAATAAGGAACATTGAAAAAGAGGTGTGTGATGTGGCCAGTCAACCATAGCTACCCCATGACTAAAGATTTCATCATGCACATGAAGACCAAGTAGACTAGAAAGTCCTTCAAGCCATAATGTGCAAAATAGGGATCCCATAGGAATACATCAATTGGATAGCATCTATGTACTACACAACGTTTAGCCAAGTCACCATCAATGCCACTCTAGGACAGTTGTTCAAACTTCAAAGATCCATGCACCAAGGCTGCCCCCTTGCCCCTTACCTCTTCTTATTTATTGTAGATGCCCTAGTGTATTACCTCATACGACCTGGTGGTTTGATAGGGATGTCCCTCCCTGGCTGTTAGAACTCATTACAGGATATGCTCTCGACAACCAACAAGGACCTTCTCTCCTTAGCCTTCACAGATGACATAGGGGTAGTAGCAAAGGGATCACCAGTAAATCTATCACGTCTAAAGTAGAACTTTGACCTTTTCAATGAAGTAGTGGGCTCAAAAGTGAACTAGTCCAAATCGGTGGGGCTTTGGTTATCACAAGACCAACCATCCACATGGGGAACTGAAATAGGCTTCAAGTGGGTACACTTAGACGAGACCACTTGATAGCTCGGATTCTAAATAGGATATCACTATGTTTTTGAACCTCAAAACTGCAAGGCAATCACAAAATTATAGGACCAACTCAAGTTCTGGGCAAGCAGGAAACTGCCCTTCTCGGCACACTGTGTTGTAGCCAACAACATCCTCCTCGGTGCAATCTTGTTTCTCACGTCCTGTTGGAACTTAAATTAAAGGACAATCCAAGATATGAACTAGCTGATCAAGATATATGTATGGAAAGGTTCCTCTTGTGTCTCATGAGGAAGTGCCAAAGTGGACTAGCAATTGGTCACACTGCCCAAGCACGAAGGAGGACTGAACATCATCAATATTGAGGAACAATGCAAGGCCCTCCTTTCAAGATCTTCATGAGGATGCTCATGCTAGGAAACCAACCTTGGAGGCTACTACTATGCCACCAATTCCTTAAGATCCTCCCAGATTGCCAAGAATACACACAACAGGATTGGGCACTAGATAAACAATGGATGTTCTTAGACACCAAACTCAAAATGCCAGATGCCAACACCTTCACAAGGAAGTTTTTCAAGATCTGGAACTAATTCAAGTCCAAGCTACAACGCAAACAACTACAGTCCAAAGAATAGTTGGACCGACAACCAATTTTCCTCAACAAGTGGTTCCAAGTCGTGGGAAATTGAAAATCGAGGCTTGGACCAAACCTATAGAGATCTACACAAAGCAGGCATGCGCACGTTCACAGAGGCTAATACCATGATCCAAGAGAATCAAACGGCCAACAACTGCGACCAAATCAAAGCCTTCTATAGGCTAGACATCTCAAAACATAGGATGTGAAAATTCCAAACTACCTTCCATAAAGCCCACCAAGCGTGCCTTGAGACATTATAGGTACCTAATATGTCAAATCATTGATGGTGGAAGCTAAATGACACTATCATCTACACACTCCCAAGTAGGACATCTGGCTTGATCTTTGAGGTGGAACACACGGGATGACTTCTTCCCATCAATACCCCAGAATATGAGGATCTCTCAAACATGATTGTTACCCAGCCTATCTGCATCATCCAGATGGAGAAGAAGATTGCATGCATAAACCCAGCGATTTTGGAGTGATAGTATGCTAGACTCTATTGGTTTTGCCACTAAACCCTAGATGAATTATAGTGGGACCTAGTGGAGTGGGAATGGAAGGACACATGCAAGGGGTTCTTTTAATATAAGACCAAGCTCGGCCAATGAATGATTCGCCCCTCAACTCATTCCATTTTTATCCAAAAAGCAAGAGCTTAATAGATCCTCCCCCGGAACCACTTACAATGTGTGAACAAGATCTGGAAAGGCCGCTGATCTACCAAAAATTGCTATTTCATATGGCTAGCCCAACAAGAATGACTCCCCTCACTCGTGGCAATACACCTCCTGAACACAGCGTGCAATGTTTGTGGAGCAAAAGAGACATAACAACATATATTATAGGAATGCTCGGCAATATAGAAAGTTTGGGAGGGAGCCATGGCAATCCCTCACAAGGAAGCACAGTTATCACCTACGAATCGACACTCTGGGGTAGCTTCCTTCAAGGGAAGACCAAACGCTTGGACACCTGGAAATGGAAGCACAACGAACACCCCCACTTTGACAAACTCAATTGAACGCACACTCACTTCACACATTTCTATCAAGAACTCTTTGATGTTCTCAGAGGATGTACTCTAACAGAGATCTAGAAGGCCCACTATACTAGGATGTTCAATGACAAGAACCTCTTAGCTTGGGCAACAATCTCAAAGGTCTAGTCATGACTGATCATCACACTAGAGTGGACATGCTGACGAAAAGAGGGAATAAAGGAAAAATCGCTCAAGAATACACTCTCTAGTCATTCTTTAGACACGAAAGTGAGGTTGGCAAAGACAAATGGATATGGAAACCACCACTATGGCTTTGGCACCACTTGTTTACAAGTGACAAAACATATACCTCCTTGAGTCCCGCAAACTCCCCATGAAGGACTTCGGCCATATCGACCACGATGGATAGGGACACAAGCTTCACCTCACCTCCCCCCCATTGACCAATTTCTCATCTAGCTCAAGTGGGAATTGATAACGAATCTAGCAATACTGACCTCTTGCCGTCATGACAATAAGGAAAGAATGTCCAAAAGGACTAGCTGACATATAGCTTTCAATATCCAAAGTCACATTCGCAACAAACATCCTACCAATGTTTCAAACCTCAGAGACCAATCTAAAATAAACCACAAAGAACATATGGTAATGTGAAAAGTCATAAGCCATCAAAAAGAACAACTAAATATTATGAAAGATTATTCCATCAATAAAGATATGTATAATCGTCGTCAAAGAAAGAATTCACTATCCTGA
The DNA here is from genome assembly GCF_000143415.4 of Selaginella moellendorffii. Classification (NCBI taxonomy): domain Eukaryota; kingdom Viridiplantae; phylum Streptophyta; class Lycopodiopsida; order Selaginellales; family Selaginellaceae; genus Selaginella; species Selaginella moellendorffii. The sequence goes on from NW_003314277.1 coordinate 1,170,062, forward strand.
AGAATAGCAAATCATTTTAGATTAACAATAATCAAATAAAACCTTTTAAAAGGATAATTAGCTATTCTAGATGATAGTTAATCATCACCAATGATTGCCATATGCAAATACTAACTTCAATATCGAAACTAAAAAGCTCCCCAACAACTCCTAACAAATGGACCAATGAGTATAAAACTCAAAAAACCAAAAACTCAAAAATATTTACACCCAAGTCTTGCCTAATAATGATCATAAATTTTGCATGAACTAAATTCAATGCTGAAAAAGAAATCATGGTACAACCCATAATATTCTCCTCAACATATCCATAAACTAAACTATATAATACTAAAGCTAATAAAAAGCATTTTTGCATCAATCTAAAAGCCAAACACAACAAAGCTTATGCTCAACAATTTTTTCGCACTTATTATAAAGTGAGTTAAATCTAACAAAAAACCAATATCTTCAATATCAATCACTAACTTTTCTTCTCGTAAAGCTATTATAGTTCATGATTAAATCACTTTTCAAGGAAAAATTCAGCAGTATAGCCCAACCCCTACTAAATAATCTTGTCTACAGCATAATTAACTCAAATTTTCCACTCAATTTATTTTAATATCAATATAGTTGCTAACTAGCAAATACACAAATGCACAAAGCTACAACCAAATCATTAACACCACTGCATCGAGACTAATGAAGCTCAATATCAATTCTATTGAGAGATATGTCATTTCACTCTAATTTCAATATCAACAATATCAATGACAAGGCATCATTTTATTTCCATGAACACCATAACAAAACTAATATAAAACAAGAGTGAATTACCACTCAAAGCTTTTTAGTAACTTAGTTAACCAAAGTCAAAAATACCTTGCTCAATATCTGGGATTAAACCTTTAGTAAAACTCAATTACAAATAACATATCATTAAAGAGTGATTCACCACATCCAAGACTCAATATAATCTAACACTATAGACTAAATACAACCAAATAATATCGATAGAGGTAGAATCAACATGCCAACATGGAAAAGTTATGTAAGTTTAATAACATGATCTTCCACAACACCATTTGGTAAAGTAAGTCTATCACTATTAAATCATCATCGAGCTAAACAAGTGTCAATAGTCCTTGATGAAATATACAAATAGTTACAAAACAACCAATAATCACTCTTTAATTTACCTTTCACAAGACCCAAACATTAAATTCATGCCATCAAGTCATATACTTGTCCAATAGAAAGATACACTCAAGGTACTAGATATAGGAACACGGACAAACATGGACTAAATAACCATTTGAATCCAATTGAACTGTCGTAAACTCACCAACACATTTAGCCATAGCTCTAAGTAAATTTTGAAGAGGCTAGCTATACATAATTAACACTCAGTCTAAACTAAAGTGAAGACCATAAGATAGACTCATATGGTATATAACCTCTTAATAGACAAAGCTATAGTACGGATATTAACATCTCAACCTTAAACAACTAAGTTAAACATTCCTATCTTCAGCCAAGGTGCAGGGCCACCAAGACCAAGTTAAAATTAGTGAGAGCTCATTACTCTCATAAAGCATTAACGAAATATAAGGTGTAACCTACCACTAAACATAACATTATAAAAGAAAGGCACAAGGGTCATATTTCTAAAAAAGCTTAATAGCCACTTTTTTACACTAACTTCAGACTCTATCCAACTTAATTACCTTAACCCCAAAAGTTAGCCTCCCTTTCAGGTCACATCATACAAACTACTCACTAAGATTTAAGCTAACCAAACTCAATTCCAACCCCTTCACTAGTTTGTATTAGCTTATGAAAACGGAATGGTTTTCAAGCAAAATGATCAACAAATCAAACATTGTTAAAGCCTAAGAAAAATTTGTAAAAAAAATTCCATTCTAAAAAAAAAATGACTCTCAATCTAAAATTACAAACTTTCAAAACTCAACTAACTTTCTTACTTACAACTTTACAAAGATTCACCTCAACACAAATTTTCATGACTCAACAGTATGTCTAAGCATTGAATATCTTGCCTATATATTTGACATTTGACATCCATAAAATGCAAATGCATACCTAAGACCTGATCACGAAAACCATATCTTCAGATATTCATATTGCACTAATACTCTTCTTTAATCACATTTGAAATCCAATGTAAAGCTAAAACACTAACAAGAAAAATGACATGGAAAACAAGCTCTAAGGAAATTTCTTCATCACTCAATATAACAATGCCATTTCCACTAGCACAAGTTTTAGTAATGTCAATGTCTCAACTACACATGTTCTCCATTTAATAATTTACTCCAAGTGCTAACAAATAAACTAACAAGTCATAGCAAGTGAATGTTATAACCCCTTCCAACATCTCAATAAGCAACCCTTTAAAAACTAAAGTATCGACATAATCTTAGCATAATGGATCACTATTGAGAATCCAGTCAAAGCTACTACAATGCTACTACGTGCAAGTAAACTAACTTCACTATCAACTATTTTGGGGTTGATCATTGTTGAACCAGACAACTTCATAAGCACATTACTCATTATCACATAGATATGATATAAATATCACAATAACTTAATCATCAATAGAATAATACCACAAGCAAATGTACATTATTACTTTAAAAGTCTACATAAGTATGAAATGCCAACTCTATTTGACAAAATGCAACATAAATGTTACACCCCACCAATCGAGATTTACAACATCAAACACCATCAATTTTGTTCATAACATAAATATGCTCATGCCACACTCTTTTTTACCAAACTCAAAACTAATCCAACACTAAACTACTTAAGGAGCAATAACAAGGTTCCCTAAAAAAGAATTTAGCATTGTAACTTAAATCTTCAATAGCAAGCATAGACAAAATGGTATAGTGCTTCACTGTTATCCATCCCATAACTCACCATTTATAAGACCATCATAACTAATATACATCAAGGTAGGGACTCTTGATTGTATAATTTGAATATGAGTAATGATTTCACACCTTGTTGCCAAATTATCTTTCAAAGAAGTGAAGATGATTTACATGTTTAATCCTTTATCCCTGATAACTCTCTTTTTGGTCTTGACTTTGACCAAACCTCAAGACTATGTGCACATTACTTTTAGTTCAATCCAAGAAAAGTTATAAGAGGGCACAACAATGATTACTTGAACCAATAGATTACTCTACAATCTTGATCCACTTTTAATCATACATAGGAAGGATCCATTAGTGCCATGCTAAACAACTATGGACCAACATATTTGCCACTCATAACTAACCTAAGAGAGGTTTTCTTTTTACCTATAATACATGGTTCATAACCTCCGATAAGCTAACATTAATCCTACCAACTCAAAGTGTAACCTTGAGTTATTAATATGCCTCACAAGCCCAAATGCAAACTCATGCAAACAGAACATCTCAATCCATCTTATGAGCCCAAAAGTGAGCTCACATAATATAGTATAAAAAGTAACCAAAATCCATACCCAAGTAAAGCCTTAACACCTAAATGTGTACACACTCAGATCATCATCTTCATCTCTACATATGCAACAAGACTAGTTGCCCAATTTTATTGGATAGTACTTATTGAAATGTATTCTTTAATACCAAATGTAACAGTTTTCCACCCTTTATCCTATAGTGATTTACCATAAAATAACCATGAAGCAGAACTTAAATCCTCCATATGCCATATGTTATATGCTATATGCCACATGCCATGTGTCCAAGGACAGTGGAGCAAAACCTAAGTTTTAGCACCTTGGGCAATTGAATGAAGGAATGAAGCCAAACTCCTAAGTATGGAGCTAGAAATTAGAGTATAGAGTGACTTATGAATATACAACCCAAGAAATAAAAAAACAAAAGCATGGAGCAACTTGAAATAGTCCTAGAGCATCTAATATCCCAATTCCAAGACCAATATGCAAAATAGAGCCAAACATAGTTTAGTGTTATTTCAATATATTAGCGACCTAATGTGAGGATATAGACTCTCCACTAACTAGCATAATATGAAACTTAAGCTTAGACCCAAATTGCACATAGAACAAAAATAGGCATGCAAACAGAGCTAGACTATGCCTTAAGTTTCCACTTTTAATACCAAAAGTTAGTCTTTAGAACAAACTTGAAATTTATTAAATATCAAATAGTTTGAAATTGTGACTTTGGACATGGGACCAAAACCATTGTGTTATAGATAATCTCTACATTCCATAGATATGTAAAACTAACAGATCTAGACACTTTCCACATATAACAATTGGGATTGAATAGGACTAACATAAAGGGCATAATAGCGAAGGTATTTAGTAAACACAATAAGCTATCATCTAGCAATATGGAGGGACCAAATTTAATATTATAAGGGTTCTTAACACTAGCAAGTGCAAATTAACAACATAAGCTTCTTATCACCATGTCAAGTATGTTTGACTAAATAATAATTTAAAATTTCCTTCCTTAGTGCCCTTCTAGTCTAAATGTACATGTGATTACCAATTTCTCTAGGCAAAGACTAATAACGGGTTCAGCAATATTGACCTGAACCCTTTATTATGGTTCAGGTCAATAATAACCATAATAAACCAAAGGAATAAGGAAAAAGGACTAGTCAACAAGTAACTTCGATGCCTATAATCATATTTGTGACAAAGATAGTATTGTAACTTATATTTTATTTGGTAGCAGCCATGTTAAGTTACTTAAAGGGCATATGCAGAAGAACTAATTTAGATACAATAGTGACCAACAATTCAATCCTTGTTAATGCCTGAGCCACAACCTATACAAAAAGCCTCTACCAGCCCCTTACCACATAGAATAGGCAACTTGGGTGCAAGCCCATTTTGGCAGTTAACAGGTGTGTATGCGGCCTTCACAGGGTTGTGCCCGAGCAGTTAAAACATGTGGCAATAAGTGCAGATGTTCTCAAAGAACAATAGGTAAAGATCTATTCTTGGTTATAACATTTTTCAATTCAACCATCACAGATAGTTCAATTAATTAACTCAACAACCAAAAGTCAGCCCATGAAAGAGTGGACATTGGAATCAATCAGTACCAACCATACATATAGTTGGACTTGACTTGGCTCATTAATTGTCAAGTTAAAATCAGATGATGGATTTAGGTTTTTCACTTCAAAGCTTGATTCCGAAAATGTGCCTGGCTTTTGTTGTTGTTCTGCTTCTAATCATGATCGCCTCCTCATTCCTCAGAAAATTGCAAGCTCAACATGGTCAGCTTCCACCAGGTCCTATGCCTCTCCCAGTTTTAGGATCACTTCTTTCTCTCAGGAATCCGCTGCACCGTCACTTTGCAAGCCTCACAAAGATCTATGGACCCATAATCCATATCAAGCTCGGGCTTGTGTCTTACATAGTTGTGAACAGCTCTGAGATGGCCAGGGAGGTCCTGAGAGCTCATGATGTGGAGTTTGCTTACAGGCCACTTTCAAAATTCGGAGAATACTTCAGCTTCGGATGGAAAGATGTTGTGCTTGCTCCTTATGGAGAGTCCTGGAAGAACCTGAAGATGATCACGGCTCGACACTTGCTGAATCCCAGCAGGCTGGATGCTGCTGCTGCTTACCAAGAATCTGAAATGGCGCTCGTGGTCAAAGATGTTGGACGTCTTGCCACCGCCTCCAAAGTCATCAATCTCAAACATTTCATTGGTAAGTTTGTCTCTGGTGCGTTCTGCCAGGTTCTGTTTGGAAAGAGAGATGTGCCGGTTGTGGATTTGATCAGCCTGATTGAGAAGCAAACCCTGAGCATCAATGTCGGGAAGTTCATACCGCCACTTGATTGTCTTGATCTCCATGGAGTGAACCGGAGAATGAGGGATGATCTGATGCCAAAGTTGGAGTCTCTCTTTGCTGGTATTATCCAAGAACACAAACAGTGCAAACTCAACATTGAATCCTCGGGCAAGAAATTCATTCCCAAGGACTGGACGGATGTGCTTCTGTCTCTGCAAGACGCTGCTGATAATAATCTCTCAGATATATCAATTATGGCCCTCGTCACTGTTAAGTATCCGCAAAGTTCTCCATGGACAGTTTTCTAATCAGGGCTATGTCGGATGTTTGTTTCAGGACCTGGTTGTAGCGGGAATTGACGACATGAAGGGAGCTGTAGAGTGGGCGATGGCAGAAGTGATTCAGAACCCCCCTGTCATGCAAAAAGCGCAGGAAGAAATCCAAGAGGCAATCGGGACCGAGCGCCTCCTAAGGCCTTCAGATGTCCCCGGCTTGCCTTACATGCACGCAATCCTGAAAGAGGTGTTGCGACTTCATCCAACAGGCCCACTTGGAGTCCCTCATTTTAATCCCAAGGAAGCTGTTCTAGCTGGCTACAGGATCCCGAAAGAGTCCACTGTGCTCATCAACATCTGGGCAATTGGACGAGATCCAAAACACTGGCTTGACCCAGAAGACTTCCGTCCTGAACGCTTTCAAGGAACCGAGATCAAGGTGGTCGGACAAGAAGCGCAGCTGGAGATGATCCCATTTTCTGCTGGACGCAGGATGTGCCCGGGGCATCCAGTTGCTGTTCGTTTCATCCCCTTTGCAGTTGCAAGCCTGATTCATGCCTTTGATTGGAGCCTTCCACCGGATCAAAACTCGGTCGACCTGATGGAGAAGGGTGGTACAATCGCAAGCAAGCTGGCTTCAGAGCTAACAGCTGTCGCAAGTCCCCGGTTGAGCTGCAAATCTCTGTATGAATGAGGAATTCAACTGCCGGACTATTATATATCAGTGCGCTGATCCAAACATATCCAGTCTTTGACTTGAATGACAATCGTTTTCCGGAGCCACTGGCACCAATATTCCTTTGGTTCTGGTGGTACCTTCCTATCTGTGTTGAGCTTGCGATTTTCCGAAGAATGAGGAGGCGATGATTAGAAGCAGAAGAACAAGAACATCCAGCCACATTTTTGGAATTAACATCCTTGCAGGAGGATACGACGTATGGCTACACCAGTTTCCGGATCTCCCCTGGGCCATACGAGCACACGTTCCATGAAGGTCATGATCAAGTGGTCCTGGGCCAAGGCCGATTAACTACAACCACCGTTCTCGTATATGCGCAGAGCCAGATGTCGAACCATCGGCCCTCTCACGCTTACGACCACAAGAGAAGTCCACAATATGATCCGGTCAGTGATCCCAATCCACGGTACGTATGTATTATGACCTTCAGCCAAGACGGTGACGATACGATCTTCATGTTGGATCCATCTGCGCACAAGAGATGACTAGAAGCTCATCCTCCTCAGGACCATGACCTGAGACTACTTGAAAATATTGAGGAAGAAGATATCGTTTCTGAGCGTTCTTTTAGAGATTCGTCACGGTAAAACTTCCACCTTTAACATTTGGAATCCTTTCTTTGTTTTCTGGCATTAAGTTCAAACATCAATTCTCTCTACGTGGAGCTGGCCTGCTACTTTTTCAATGACAACGACAAGGATATTCGCAACTACCGGGATTGATGAAATAACCGGACGATCGAGCTCTTCAAGAACTGAGGTTAGTCTTCGACAGGATCAAACTCCACCCAGGCCATAGGAGCCAAGATCAGTTCATGCCAACGGATGTTTTCGGTGGTTTTGTGGGCCAGCCAGCGACATGGAAAGAGTTTGCACCATGCATGCCAACTGCGGCCAGGGCCTCCGCTCCAAGCTCGTGGATTTGCAGCTCGTACAAGAGGACTGGAACCATTTCATGGTCCGGGAGAGCTAATCGCTTTCGAGCTCCGAGGACATGCTTCAAGCCGTGCTACAGGTCTTGTTACAATGGGAAATATTTCAACTAAACTGTACATAGCAAGACGTTTATCTAGGATCACAGCAACGTTCTCAAATAATCATGATGCAAACGGGATGCTATGGAAGTTGTAGTAGTCGTTTGTATAATAGAATGTATACAGCATTTGATGAAACAATGAACCACATTTGGCCTGTGAGAAACAAGAACACTCAAAGATGGTCATAAACAAGGAAAGTGGATTATGGCATGTTTGTGGCCAGCAACCAGGATGACAACAGGGACGTTGAGGTTGGCAAGGACGTGGCTGAAGACGTGACTACCATCGCTCTCGAAGTTCCATTTCAAATTCTTCATGGGGTACTCCGCAGGACCATGTAAACAATGAATGAATGAATGAATTCTATGCTGGGAAACAAGGCATTTGTCCTGTTTGAAACTTATGAGTTTGCAATATTGCAAACAACCAATTAACTTTTGAAACTTCTGGACACAAAACTTGATTGAGTAACATTTAACTATGATCGTTTAAATTTTACTATCATAGGCTTGTTTCCTGTGGAGTGGCTCATCCCTCTTGTTGAGACTACTCTGGGATTAAATCTGGAGATAGGGCTTGTTATTTTGATTCTTGTTCTGCTCTTCATAATCTCCTACTTGTACTTCACCAAATTGCAAGTTGATCGTCATCCTCTTCCACCAGGTCCTAGGCCTCTCCCAGTTTTTGGTTCACTTCTTTCTCTCAGGAGCCGCTGCATCGTCACTTTCCAAGCATCGCAAATAGTTAGGGACCCTTAATCCACCTCAAGCTTGGTTGTAGTTGTGAACAGCTCCAAGATGACTAAGGAGGTCCTGAGAGCTCATGATCCTCTTCAAAAATGTTTTAATAGGATAGAGTTGAAAGACACACAAAATAAAAGAGAATATACATATATATATATATATATATATATATATATATATATATATATATATATATATATATATATATAGCAATGTGAGTGCATGGTTGGACCTCACATAAAAAATTATCCAGTTACACTAGACCACATAGAAAAAGAGTTTTCAAAGATGTTCAAAGCCACAATGAAATCGAAATATAAATTTAGAGAGATTACTAATGTCTATATTCAGCCATAGTCAGAATGATCCTAAAGTTATTACATGAAGCATGTCCAACCAAGAATGGTGATAAAGCTGCAAAGCTTAATGACAATTTGCACAACCTTTCATCTATCTAACAATAAAACTCTAGTTCATTGACAAGTAACCTTGAACATGATCATAAGGCTTGACATGGTAAATTCTCTTAAATTGCCAATTCAGTGTTCTCTCCCCACCACTTCTGGCTTGCACTGTTGCATCATTCCCAACCCCATGTACCTGCGAGGGAGACACAAACAACCAGATCAGCCAAGAACAGCATCACCAAAACTTTTAGCTCTCACCTTCCATAATAGATTAACAAAATAATTGCATACCTGTAAGAACTATATCAAAGAAACAAAGAAACAAAGAAAAACTGTGTTCAAACATCAACTTGCACTCCTAAAGACACTCAAATGCAGCCCCAAGCTAGTAAGAGCTAAGTGTAGCTTTTGTGTGTCCAGCAGCAATGGATGACTTTCCAGCTCCTAATTTTCTGCGAACATTTGGGGTTGGCTGAGAGTTTTATGGCATAGTCAATGAGGAACTTGCCAGGTACAAGGTTGGAGAATACTGGAATTGTACTGAGTCAGTACAATTCTAGTGCCAAAATTTTCTAGTGCCAAAAGCTAAATGTGTGAAAACAACAGAAAATAAAGACAAGATTAGAGTACCTCCAGGCCTTGATGAACAGTTGCTTCTACTCTTTTTTTCATTCCTACTTAACCTACATTGAAGTGAGTGAAGAAAAATTAAACTGGCAAGAAATAAATACCTGTAGGTTCTTGAAAGTTTGCAAAACTTACTTCCATGTGTTGAAGAACATCTCCAAGCCCAGGGAGAACGTGATGTGATCTTACACTGTGTCAAGATTGGTAAGCATCTTGCCCCTAAAACTTATTGTTTCTATTGTTAACATTGAGTTGCAAGGAGCTCCATGCAGCACAAGCAATTGCAATTGTATCTCTCAACTGGTGCCATGTTTTCGTAAAACATACTTAAAAGCAGTCTCACAAGTTCTTAAAAGAAACAAATTTCACAGCAAAGAGTAGGGTTTGTTGCGTGCATTCATGAGTTTGGCAGTTACCGTTGCCACAAGCAAATTCACCATCGTAACTAGCAAATCTAGTGCTCTTCCCACAACCTTGGAATTTCTCGGTCTTGTAGCATCCTCCAATAGCAAGCTCTGCACCATTGCACACGGTGAAGCTCATCCTGTCGAAAACTTTCCTGTACAAGAGCGTTGACCACCATTGTCTCCAACTCGAGCTCTTGGTTTGGCAACATGAAATCCCGATGAGCGGCCTTACACTGGCTGAGGCGTGCCAGATTCGCATAGCACCTGGGCGATTATGATCTTGTCCGGATGATCGATCTTGGAGAAGATCTCCATAGCGTCTTGGATGTGGCCCAGCGTCTTGGATGTTCCAATTGTGTGCTACCAGTTGCGAGCGGTTGCGAGCATGCATTTGCTATAGCTATTGAGCTTTCTTGACGATCGAGCAGGGGCTTAGATCCGATCCAGTCGTGCTTTTATCTACTCCACAACTTATCAGCCTTCCTTTTTGAGCAGCTTCTTCGGCATAGCCCGCTTCATTGATCCTCCCGCGACTCCCAAAGCTTTTCACCTGTGCTGTGGACATAGCGACGTCCCAATCGATCCCACGCGCAGGCAAACTTGCAAATTCACTGGGCATAAGCATCGATCATCGCCACCAGATCTTTCTGTAATTTTTTCCAGCCAGTCAACCTTCCTGCAGCGATCCATACTTCCTCGCAATCTATGTGGCGAAATCCCTGAAAGGCCACTCCTCCAGCGTTACACCAGGCTAACGAACGCTACCTTGTGTCCGGCTTCATCCACCTCCTCGCTGCAAGGATGGGCCGCAATCTTGAAGCCCCAAGAGAAGACGTTTTTGTCGGCGATGGCATCGAATGCCCCGCGCTTGTCGTGCGCTTGCCATACATGTCCACCAGAGGATTGCCGATACTGGTGGGCGAGTGGCGGCCATGGAATTGCAGCCGCGCTTGCATGCGTCCCACATTTCGACACAAGGGCCCCAAACTCCACCGCATCGATCGCAATGTCCGTGCTCCTGGACGCAAGGTTTCATCGAATTCTTCCATCGAATGCTGGAGCCGGACGACTTGGTCCACTCCACCGCGCTCCAATCATTCGCCATAGTGACAGCTGAGATGTTCTGGACTTCTGGATCGTCTCCTCCAAGCGCTCTTTCAGGATCCACGAGCAAATCTCTTTGGGCGGATTTGATTGGAATGGTTTGTTGGGGAACTTGCTTCTCCAGATGTATGTAAAAAGGTGTGGACGACTAACGCTCGAGGCCAGCACGGTTTCAAGATACCTGGACCTGACGAATGTTGGAATATTTAACGTACGCCGAGGGAGATTCTAGCGCTCTTCCCACAATCTTGGAGGCCATCTCTCGGTCTCCTTGCGTGTAGCATCCTCCAAGCAAGCTCTCCACCATCGCGCACGGAAGCAATTCCTCGCTTTTGCGAGAAGAGCTAGACTCCCCAATCTCTTGTGCGTGCTTGAGCATCCCAGCCCGTCCGAGAAGATCAACCATATGAACCAGATGACTCTGGGACGCCACCAAGCTGTGATCTTGCTCCATGCTGTAGAAACAGTACGCTGCATGATCGATCAAGCCCGAGTGGCTGCAAGAGCTCAAGATACTGATGAAAGTCACTTGATTCGGCTCCACTCCTCGCTGCTGCATCCTCTGGAACAGTTCCATCGACTCGGAGCTCCGGCCGTGCTGGGCGTAAGCCGAGATCATGGCAGTCCACGAGACGATGTTCCTGGACTGCAAACTCATCCTGTCGAAAACTCTCCTGGCCTCGTCCAGGCTCCCACACTTCGCGTACATGTGTACAAGAGCGTTCGCCACCATTGTCTCCGACTCGAGCTCTTGGTTTGGCGACACGAAATCCCGATGAGCGGCCTTGCACTGGCTGAGGCATGCCAGGTCCGCGTAGGCATCCAGCACCTGCGCGATTGTGATCTTGTCCGGATGATCCATCTTGGAGAAGATCTCCAGAGCGTCTTGGATGTGGCCTGATCTTGCATATCCCATGATCATGGAGCTCCACACCACTGCATCTCGTTTGTCTGTCGGTAGTCCTTCGAAAGCGCTCCTCGCAAGGCCGAGCCTCTGGGACTTGGAGTACGAGTTGATAAGTGCTGCTACCACGACTGGATCGGATCCAAGCCCCAAACTGGTCGCTCGATCATGAAGAAAGCTCGTTTGTAGCAATGCATGCTCGCAACTGGTAGCACACGCAGTTAAAACAGTCGCCAACGTGAACGTATCAGCCTTACCACCTTCCAGATCCATCTTTTTCAGCACGAACAGAGCTTCTTCAGGATGGCTGGTCTCGGCATAAGCCCATACCATGGCATTCCAGAGCACCAAGTCGAATCTACAGAGTCGAAATCTCTCAAACACCTCCTCAGCTTCATTGATTCTCGCGTGACTTCCAAAGCATTTCACCAGTGCTGTAGCAACAACTAGATCGTCCCTGGTCGAAACATCTCCTCCAGTAGAACACAGATACTCCATGGCTCTCGAGCTGATCGTGTTTATCATGCCTGTGCTAAACCCAGACTTCGAAGAGCTCGACAATCCCTGAAGGAGAGCAACCAACGTAAAGCTGCTTGCTCGGAAACCTTGCTGTTCCATCTCTCGGAAAACTTGAATTGCTTCCGTGATCTTTTGGTTCTGAGAGAGGCAGAGGATCATCGCAGTCCACATCCCCACGTCCTTGTTCCCTGAGAAATTCTCAAACACAGCCACTGCTTTCTCTGGATTTCCGCAGCGACCGTAGCAACGCACCAATGCAGTGGACATGGCAACGTCCCATTCGATCCCATCACTCACTGCACAAGCATGTATCTCTTCTCCATCGCCCAGATCGTCACAGCATGAAAGAAGCGTCGTGTAGGTGACTTTGTCCGCTTGCAAAGGCATCCTCTCGTAAATTGCAAATGCCTCTTTGCATTGCCCGCACTGGGCATGAGCATCGATCATCGCGTTCCAGGCCACCAGATCTTTCTGTCCAAGACTCTCAAAAACATTTCTAGCCATTCGGCCTTCCTGCAGTGATCCATACATCCTCAAAAGCTCTGTGGCAATCTGCAAATCCCTGCTAAGCCCACACTCCTCGAGGAGCGATCGAACAAGGTTGCCATGCTCCAGCGTCAAGCAAGACCTCACCAGTCTAAGGAACACCACCTTGTCCGGTTTCACTCCCTCCAAGCACATCTCCCCAAGAACCTTAAATCTCTCATCCGTGCTAGCATAGGCCGCGATCAAGAAGCCCCAAGAGAAGACGTTCTTGTCGGCGATGGCATCAAATGCTGTGCGCGCGTCGTGCGCGCTGCCGCATTTGCCATACATGTCCACGAGAAGATTACCGATCCTGGTAGGCGAATGTCGGCCATGGAATCGCAGCTGCGCGATCAGAGCGTGCAAGCGCTTGCCTGCTTCCAGGGCATTGGATCTGCCACATCTTGACACAAGAGCCCCAAACTCCTCTGCGTCGATGGCAATGCCCCTCCCCTCTTGCAGCGGAAGAAGCATTTTGGACTTAGAGTTGACCATTTGACTCTTGGAAAAGATCAAAGGTTTCAATTCTCATAGTGGTGGCAAGCAAAGCAAGCCAGTCGCCCAAGGATCCATAAGTTATCCACGTGGTGTCCCACGTGGCATTTAGTGCGTCTCTCCAGAGGCTGCTTAATTCGACCATCCACAAAAGTGGTTCCGAATCCTTGTCTACTAAGTGGCTCATCTTTTTATTAAGAATGTTTTTAAGATTCATAGTCTTCTAAAGTCGATTGTTTCCGAGATCCTAAGCTTACAAGTAATTTTTGGACGAGTCTCTTTGAGATTCTGAGAATGGATTTGAGGTTTAGTTCTTCGCACCCAAAAACGGATGGCCAAACTGAAGAGATAAATAGGACTCTTGAAGATGCTATGCAGCTATGCGGGAGGTTGCCCTTTTGCATGAGAAGATTATCATATACTGGGGCAGTAGAAAATAAGCAAGCTGTGTGAGCCGGTCAACGATCACAAGAACTGCATCATTCTTGCGTTGACTTCATGGTAATAAAATCCATTCTAAAGGATGTAGTAAACCAGTAGGGCATTGTGTATCAACGCTATTTACCACTTTTTTGTACCACTATATGGCAAATTAAACACCCTTGCACAAAAATAAGCATCCGTCTACCCTTTCATAAATTTTAGGAAAACCAGGGTGAGTGACATATAGCTTCTCATGAGCTTCACGTAAATGTATAGTCCTGATTTCCTTCTAAAACTTTCATAAATAGGCTTAAAATAAAAATCAGTCATATGCTTATGTGGAAAAGTGAGAACCACTGAAATAGCGTTAATGTGTGCCCTCCAACTTAGTGCATCAGCCACTAAATTCTTATTGGCAAGAATATGAATGATCTTAAAATGAAAATTAGTGAGAAAGGCCAACCAGCAAGCCTGTCACTTATCCATAATTGGTTGAGTGAGGTAATGTTGTAACACATGATGATCAGTATGCACTTCAAAATCCACCCCCCAGAGAATGTGTTTCCACTTTTGCAAAGCATAAATCATGGCAATAAATTCTTTATCATAAACTGAGTAATGAGATTCAACACTTGAAAATTTATGGCTTTCAAAAACAATTATATGATTGTCTTGCAAGAGCACAGCACTGATTCTACCATCACTTGCATCTGTCATCACTATGAATGACTTTGCAAGATTTGGAAGAACAAGAACAAGAGCTATATCTGCCACCATGACGTCCAATGGTTCCTTAGTCATCAAGCCCAGCCACTGCAGCATTGCTCTTGAGATGAAGTTGTGAGAACACTCACTATCAATGCCGCCAATTCCTGACTGACTTATGGCATGCAATTTGTAAAAAATGTAACTTTGATGTAAATTTCATGTCCATGTGTCAAATATTTATTGGATAAACTTCTCACATGAGCATCATGACTAATCCATGACACACAACTTCTAAATGATGGGTCACACATGGCTCAGGAATGGCTTGGTGTGCTTGCTATAGGCAAGCTCAAAACATCATGCACAAGTGATCAGAGCAGCCTCAGGTTGGGAGGAGAACTTGCAACACTCTTTTTTCAATTTTTTGCAGTTAAGAGCTTTATGAGAAGTTGAGAAGATTTTAAAAGAATATTTGAATATTCTAAAAGAATCTGCGCGAAGAGATCCAGTGGAGCACGGCTAAGTAGAGCGAGGGTCACACAGAGGATGTGAGTGAGGTGTCACGTGGAGTAAATCTGGCTTGCAAGCAATCAGAGAATACACACTATCTGCCCACATTGTGGACAGAAGTGGCTACACATCTTACTTGATGTATTGGCAGAGTTGCTTATGAACTAATAGCAATTTCTTTCTCCATTGTAGTTCCAGAAGTGTTGACTTGGGATTTGTGTAGTAGTTGTCATCAAAATGACAACTATTACAAGCACACACAAGTTAATCCTAAATCAACACTTCTGAAACTACAATGGAGAAATAAATTGCTCTTGGTTCATAAGAAACTCTGCCAATACATCAGCTAAGAGGCATAGTCATGCCTATCCACAATGCAGTGCGTATTCTCTGATTGCTCGCAAGCCAAACCTGCTCAGGACACCTCACTCACAGCCACCCCATAACCATGTCTGCTCCTTTGCACATCCTCAAGCTCTGGCTCTGCACTCCACTCGTGCTCCGTCTCTTCCACTGCCCTAACCAACTTTTTCCCACCTTCCAGATCAGATTCTTTTGGAATATTCGGACATTCTTTTGGAATCTTCTCAACTTCTACTTATTTTAAGCTCTTAACTGCAAAAAATTGAACAAAGAGACAATTTCTACACCATGTGAAAAATTCCAAGGTTCATGCTAAATGTGTAAGCTGAGCTTTACAGCCGTCTCCTTCGAGCTTGAGACGAATAATCCTCCACCATATGAAGTTGAGTACATGCAGCCAAGCATAATGGACAATGCATGGGGATGTCTACGACAAGAGCCATCAGATCTTTTGGCGTAGCATCCAATACGAAGTCAATAGTCCTTGCGTTCAAATGTCCTCGCCGCCCACCAGTCTCTCTTGGACAGTCCCTTCATAGTCTATGCAACAAGAAATTACGGAGAAACTACAAAGGTTGCAAACTTTGAGTCAAAATAAGGGGGGCTAAGTTAACATCTCCAAACCGATCAAACCAAGAAAAGCCACCTCTCAAAAACTCTAATTGCAGGTGGATTTCTTCCTCAACACGGCTAATGGGAATGCTACAATCGAAGCTGCAAGAGCTTTTATTCCTGCAAATGCCACAGTTTTCCTTCAAACTCCAGGTTTATTACAGAAAATCTTTATTCCTGCAAATGCCGTGGTGAATTCATATTACAGCAGTGTTGTGTGATCACATCCTAATGCAGCGGCTTCCACCACCACTCCAGCTCAAACCAGGAGGGCAGCGATGGCAGCCATTTCTATACCAGTACCAGCTGCTTGGGCAACTCACGCATTTGCTTCCACTCCACTTCCATCCGGAGAGGCATTGGTGGCAACCGTTGCCATACCAGTACCAGTCTTTCGGGCACTGGATACACTTCTCACCATCCCAGTTCCATCCGGATTTGCATCGCTGCTGGGCGTCCACTCCCACTAGGAGGAGTGTCACAAACATCGCCAAGAGTATCAGCTGGGACTTGCTTGCCATGATGATTGATCTCAGAATTGTGATATCAGATTATAAACTATGATCTAGATCTCTCCAACTTCTTTAGCTTCTTAAAGATCAGGGTGTGGTTTGGGGAATTTATAGCACCGAGATGTTGGAAGGGACGAAGTCTAAATAATCGTCTTCACTCGGCTTTGACTTCTTACCACGTACACTTTGTTGCTCTTGATATAGTCAAGAACTAGTACGTGTGTAAACGGCCTGTGGAATCTTCAGACGCCATGCAGGTTGGAAGCTGCTGTTGGAAACTTTCTTACTATATTATAATAAGGATATGAAGTTGGAATGGTCAAATAGTTCCAAGAACTGTGATATTGGGCCTCTAACTCCCCTCCATGCTCCACCATCTCTTACGCATGTTTATAATCATCCACACAAAGATTCTACCAGCCAGCTCGCCAAAGAAGGTGGCGAGCTTTTTCTTGCACATAGATTTTGCTAGGCTGTTCTAAGTTGAAGACTTCATCAAGACCTCTCAATGGGATCACTATGTTCCTATATTTGATTGCAAACAAGAAGATGGCGAGCCTCTTCTATTGGCTATTTTTATTGGGTGTCAATGCCTGATTGCAAGCCAATTTTTTTTTCACCAAGTTTGAGATTCTTGTGTTATAATGATGCCCACCATCTTAGACTTTTCATTTTTTTTCATGTTTTGCCACATTCCCCTCATTTTAGATTCCTTTAGGTTCTGATCTCTTACTACAATCTCCTAGATAGATAATCTAAAAATATTTTTGAAGCTGACTATATAATGTTCATTTGATAAAATATAATAAAATTAAAATAAAAAAGTTTATCTTGAGTATTTTATCCTTTTCTATTTTTATTAATTTGTCATTTTGTAATTTAGATATATTGTATACATAACACTTAATTTTCTTGTAAACTTAAAATTTTATTATGAAATTTTCTTAATTTTTTATATTTTGTTACTCCTGATAATTATACTTTAGAGTATAGAGGAAAAAACACACTTATACAAAATGAAATTGTAATTATTATAATTCAGCTTTCACAAAAACTTAGAAATATACTATCTAGTAAAACTCCAAGAGATCAATAAGCAGTTGTAATGGAGTATGAAAATAATAATATAAAACAAAAAAATTATTACATTAACATTATTTAATATTAATATTAATTATTTTATCCTTAATCAAGAAATTATGAAGATAGAGATAATATAAGAATTACTCTTAATAATGTTTTAAATCGAACTAGAAGAAAAATTAGAATATTAAGTGCTTTTTACAGTAGTAATTGGCTTATAGAGTTTTGAATATATGGCATTTAATTATAATTTTACTTTCCATATAAATGAGGTATGACAAAATGCTGAGAAATGCTACTTTGGATGAAATCAAGAGGCAGCTAAACTTACCCGGATTTTTTATGTAATCCGCTCCTAATTACAAACCATGCCTTTCTTAAAAATTACTTGTCATAGTGCTGTGTCCATCCGGATTTGGAGCGGATTCAATTCCCATAAGTGGATAAGTGGGACACTTTTTGTTGCACTTGGACATGGATAATCTCAAAACAAAAGCATACATATCATTAGGAAATGAGAAACTTCAAACGCCATGCAAGTTGGAAGCTGCGGTTAGATCTTGCTTATATTATGAAGTTGGAATTTAGACATGTTTAGCTTGTTAGTGAAAATTGTTAGTGAAAATTATAAGTTTAGACTTCCAAGAACAGCCATTCTTCCCCATCCACAAACGCAATACTGCTGTAGTCCTGAGCCTCTTCTTCGCTCAAGTGTTTCACCCAATTGGCAAGCTTCGTGGGGACAGCCCCTGGACCCTGACTATCGTACTCAGCAAACAAAACGTTCCTGGAAATCACACAAAAAAACGATTACATGCCTACTTCGAGCCAATATCTAGATTCATACCCATTGCCATTGTTGTATGGCCATCTGTCCCAGTTGTTTGGAGTTACAACTTCGTCAAAATAGCTACTGATAAGCACAACGCGGGCAAAATCTTTCCAAGGGTGGCCGAAAGACAGTTGCCCAGTTCCTCCAAAGTAGCTGTTGACGAACGAGTAACCCCATGATCCCTCTGGCTTAGACTGAAGAGTAATCCCTCCAGTGTTGTTCCTCGAGTTGGAGACGATATTACACTCCTGTGCACTCAAAGAATTGATCATATAAGCGTCACGGACGAAACAATTCTTCTTCAGTTTCATATTTACCTGGAATAATGACCTTCCTTGTCCAGTGATGAAGTTTATACTGCCTTGGATGAAGGTCCTCTTGTAAAAATGCCTGCCGCGGTCTTCAGAGAGCGTATGCTGGCTCGAAGTGATGAAACAGTCGTAAAACGCCGCAAAGTCACCCGATACTTGCACGGCTACGGTGTTGCTTTGTTGTTCTCCTACGGCTCCAGCATAAACAAATGGCGCATCGTTCTAAACTTCATATTAATAAAAGTTGAAGAGACAAGAACTTGGAAGTACCTTGAATGTGATGAACTGCGCAACAAAGTATTTTGCCTGAACTGAGAGTGTGGGCTCGTTTCCAGCGGACACAACAATCGTCGCAAACTTGTCATCAAAGTCGCCCAAGAGCGTGATGAAATCCTTGCTTGCTGGAATCGTGACTCTCTCGCTGCAAGAGAACACAAGCATTAATGATAGTAATGCTATAGTGATTACCGATAAACTCCGCTGGCGACATGGATTATGTAGCGCCGCTTGTTCTCCAGTGGAACAGCATCGATGGCGGCCTGGATCGTCTTGAAATCGCTGCTCGGCCCAACATAAACGTCGATCTTTCTCTCATTCGCATTGACAAGAGCGGGGTGAAGATCATCTTCAGCATGACCTTTGCATAGATTATGCTGAGACAAAAGAACCAATAAGCCCAACAGGAAAATCACCCTCAACATTGCAACGATCTCCAAGATTAAAAATGGGAGGAAACTTCCTCTTTAAACGCTCTTGGGAGAGTTGAATATGGTTTATGCGCATGTTAATTTTATTAATAAAAACGCAAAAATAAATCTAATAATAAAAATAATTAATTTTGGATTGCGTTAATGTACGGTTGGTGGCGTCCGTACGGCCTTGGCCCCATGGCATGATGAAAAAACCCTAAAGTGCGAGGTATGATTTTGTGTGGACTGGAAGAGTCCTACTCGAATTCCTTTGTCTCTCTTCTACGGCGGGGAGGCCATTCTTGTCGGCGCGGGCGATCGATCGATCTATTCTTCTTCTTTCCTCGATCGGGCGATCGATCGTTCGGGCTATGGGGGCATTGCCGATCGCGGAGTTTGTGAGCAGCGCCAGCAGCGCCAGCGATTCCGATAGGTCAGCAGCCAGCGACGAGGATTGTCTCGTGGACGACGGCGACGGCGATCTGGTAGCCGATTCGCGGCTGGTGAGCTCGGTGCGCGCGCTGCTCCAGGGGCTGGGCGAGGATCTCTCGCGCAATGGACTGATCAAGACGCCGTCCAGGGTCGCCAATGCCTTCCTCTCTGCCACTAAAGGTTAGCATTTCTCTTCCAAGGCGAGATATCGATCGCGTAGCGCTTGCATCACAGTCCCTTCCTTTCTTTCTCTTGAGTGATTGGTTCTTTGCGTCGGTCTTCTCGTGCTAGATGACAAAGCTTTTCTTTTTTAAATCTCGCGAGCCGAGACTTTCGTATAGAACTCTTTTTTCCATGTCGGATGGAGTTCTAAGTTTTCAAGCTTAGAAATCTTCTTTCTTTCTAGAGCTTGGAGAGAGTTCTAAGCTCTGTTGGACAGGCTTCTACGTTTCAAGCTTTCTTCTAAACTTCTTCTCTTACTTGGACCATAGGCTATGGACTCTCGGCGGAGCAAACCATCGGTGGAGCTCTCTTTGCAGAAGCGGGCCCTGGAAACGGCAAAGGTGGCGGCTGCGGAGGAATGGTGGTGGTCCGAAACATCGAGCTCTTCTCCACCTGCGAGTCCTGCCTCTTACCATTCAAGCTCTGCTGTCACATCGCTTACATTCCCTCCGAGCAGCGCGTCGTCGGCCTCAGCAAGCTCCCCCGCGTCGCGGAGATCTTCGCAGCTCGGCTCCAAAGCCCGGATCGTCTCGCCAACGAGATCGGCGGAGCTCTCTGGGACGGATTCAAGCCTCTCGGGGTGGCCGTGGTTGGAGAGACTTGGCATCTCGAGTGTCCCCGAGAGCTTCGAAGCAGCAGGGAGCCGGCTTCCTGGATTCGACGATCGGTCTGCGCCAGGAAAGGCAGCTTCGAGGACGACGATCGTGGCTCGGAAGACTGGCAAGAGTTCGTTGCCATGCTCCAGCTGAGTGGAAGTTCGCAGCTCTCGGTGACGAAGAAGCCGGCGATCTGTCCACTACTAGCCGGTGACGCCGCCGCTGAGAGATCCTCCTCTTCGCACCCCAACTTTGAGACGATGGTCGAGGCGGTGGTGACGCTGCTGCGAGCTCTTGGCGAAGATCCAACGCGGGAGGAGCTCAAGCTCACGCCCTCTCGCTACGTTCGCTGGCTGCTAGCATCGACGCACGGGAGCCGGCTCTCTAGAGACTTGATACTAGGGAATGGAGTAGCAGCAGTAGAACAGGATGGCGATCACCACGCGACGATGGTAGCTGTGCTGGATCTTCCATTCTGTTCCCAGTGCGAGCACCACCTTCTTCCATTCTCTGGGGTGGCTCACGTCGGAGTTCTTCCAGCGAAAAACCACCCGAGCTCTCATCCCAGAGCTAGTCGGGCCATCCTCGAGAAGATTGTCAAGCTGTACAGCTGCCGGCTCCAAGTCCAGGAGAGATTGACGAGGCAAATCGCCGACGCTGTGATGAGCTCCACTGCTGCTAGCGGCGTCATGGTCGTCGTCGAGGCTGGGCACGTCTGTATGATCTCTCGAGGAGTGAAGAAAACCGGCAGCACTACAGGAACGCTGGCGACAATGGGCGATTTTGCCGTCCATGGCAAGAAGAGAGCGGAGTTCTTACAGATGATCGCTACTGCAAACTCTTCCAAGTAAAGAGGGAGAGACAGAGATCTGCGAGTAAAGAGTTGAATTTACCGAGCAAAGGAATTTTTTTAACGAAGAACAGACTTACGTACTTCTTAGGACGTCTTTACACTTACAAAATTACGATGCCACTGCCGCTGGAGCTCGCCAGGAACTCTTCTTCACGCAGTGGTCAAGTATCTCTTCACGGCGGCCTTTTGCTCTGGAGTGAGTCGCGTGGGAAACTTGACGTCGAATTTGATCTTGAGGTCTCCTTTCCTGCCTGGCTCCTTGGCGATCGGCATGCCTTCCCGTGGAACAATCTTCTCGTAGCCGGGAGAGATGATGTCGTTGATGGGAATCGTGAGCGTTCTTCCGTCGAGAGTGTTCACTGTGATCGTCGTTCCTGTTAGAGCGTCGGCCAGGGACACCTTCTGTGTCATCACCAAGTCGTTGCCGTCGCGCTTGAAAACGTCGTGTGGCTTCTCGTCGATCACGAAGACGATGTCCGCCGGTATCAAGTTTGGCTGCTCGTTTCCCTTCTCTGGAAAAGTGATCTTGGTGCCTTTCTTCCACCCCGGCTTCACGTCGATAGTAAGAAACTCCTCCACAGGCATTGTCTTCCTGTAAAGAAACAAGAAGCTCTCACGTTAGAATCCTCCATAAGAGCGTTCTAGGCAAAGTTCTAACGAAGTTCTAGCAAAGTTCTAGCGAAGTTCTAGCAAGGTTCTAGCAAGGTTTAGCAAAGTTCTAAGGAAGTTCTAGCGAAGTTCTAGCAAGGTTCTAACTTTCCAAAGAAACTTACCCGCTGGGATCGGCGATGTTGCGAGAGATCTTCATCTTCCTGGTGGAGCCAGTGTAGAGCTCCTCGAGACTGCACGGGAGCTTGTTCTCCACCGCCGGAGCCTTCCTCGGACCGGTCGACAGAGATCCACCATCCTGGCCGAAGGATCTGAAAACGTTCTCGGTTCCACCAAAGCCCCCAAACATTCCATCGCCAAAGGGCGACCGGCTAGCGCTCCTCCCAAAACCTCCCATCCCAAACGGGCTGGATCCACCGAAGAACTCGGCAAAGATGTCCTCGGCGTTCCTAGGATTGAACACGAACACGTTGGGTCCCGCGCCATTCGCGAAATTCGTCCCTCCCGTGGCGCCGGGAGGAGGAACTTGGCCCTTGAGACCCTCCTCGCCATACTGGTCATAGATCGTCCTCTTTTGGGGATCGCTCAGCACCTGCGAATCACAGAAATCGATCGATCAGCCACAGCCGATCGAGAAGAGAGAAAAAAGAGGGATCGATCATACCTCATACGCTTCCGAGATTTGCTTGAATTTGGCCTCGGCCTCCTTCTTGTTGTTGGGATTCTTATCGGGATGCCACTTCATGGCGAGCTTGCGGTAGGCCTTCTTGAGATCATCCTCGGTGGCATTCTTGTCCACCTTGAGCACGCTGTAGTAATCTATCCCCATCGATTCCTCGCTAGCAAGGATTTTCCCCCTTTCTCGATCCTAGAAGCTCGAATCTCGCTACACTACTCTCGCGAATCCGGAAATTTCACAGCGCAGTCGATCGACCGATCGGCTCAAAACCCTGATAGCTTTAGCTCCAGAATCTTCTGGAAAATACCATGACGTGGAACTTAGGCCCAAATATAAGCCGCCACGTCAGCCGGGATGCCACGTCTAAAACCCGTGTAAGGTTTAAACTCTAATTCTGCGTGCTCTACTTTAGGGCTCTTTGTTCTATCCAGAAATATTTCTGGGAAGAAAGGGCGCGATGAGGATGATGCGCTTGGATGGAAATCCCGTCGCGATCCAGCTCAATCTCAATGGCGGCGGCGTGTCAGTGCGAATGGTTGCGAGATCGCCGCGAAGGATCGGCTACGCTGCCGCCGTGCGCATCAGGCGAGGAGCATTCGCTGTGCGATGCGAGAAGGGGAATGGCGCGGTGAATTCGTCGTCCGGCAGTGGATCTGCCGAGGTAGGCGGCGTGAGGATGGATTTCGATCCTGTAGAGGAGGAATTCGAGAGCAGCGAGATCGAGGGGGATCCCGATCGTCCGTCCGAGGGATTTAGCTCCGTCGCCGAGGCGCTGGAGGCTTTCAAGCAAGGCAAGGTAAGGTATGGGTGCTTGCTAGAAAAAAATTTCCTTCCTTCCTCCTTTCTTGTTTTTTTCTTCTTGTGCGTCTTAAAGAACTCCTCATGTAGATGGTCATTGTTGTGGACGACGAGGATCGAGAGAACGAGGGTGACTTGATAATGGCGGCTTCCATGGTGACTCCCGAGAAGGTCGAGTTCCTGCGAAGCCATTGCACTGGGATCATTTGCGTCCCCATGAAGGGTGAAATTCTGGACCGATTGGACGTAAAGTTGATGGTTTCGGACAAAGAGAACGAGGAAGCACTATCTACAGCGTTTACGATTCCTGTGGTTAGTAGTTTTTTTTGTTCTTCACTTTTGGCTCGAATTCTTAGTTTTAAACTCTTTGTGCTACAGGATGGCCAAGGGACAACCACGGGTGTGTCATCCGAGGACCGTGCGAGAACCATTTCAATGCTTGCGTCGCCAAATGCCACTGCGAGCGATTTTAAGAAACCGGGACACGTTTATCCTCTACGTTATAGAGAAGGTGGAGTTTTGAAGCGAGCAGGACACACGGAAGCCGCGGTTGATCTCGCTGTGCTTTCTGGAATGCCACCCGTTGGAGTGATCTGTGAGCTGGTGAACGAGAAGGATGGAAGCATGCAACGTTTGCCACAGCTACAAGTGTTTGCGGAAAAGCATAACTTACACATCATCTCCATTGCCGACATGGTCAGGTACTGGAAGCTCATTGTTGTTTTTCGTATGTTTCGTTCTGAGACGCAGGCTGTGCTCGTAGGTACCGGAGAAAACGCGAGAAGTTGGTCGAGCGAACAGCCATTTCGAGGCTTCCAACAAGGTGGGGGCTTTTCAAAGCGTACAGCTACAAATCCAAGCTCGATGGCATCGAACACATTGCCATTGTGAAGGTAAAAAACACTCTTTTCCATACACTCGACTTAAAAAATCTTCCAGGGTGACATTGGCAACGGCCGGGATGTCCTCGTCCGTGTCCACTCGGAGTGCCTCACCGGGGACGTTTTCGGTTCCAAGCGATGCGACTGTGGCAACCAGCTCGAGATCGCGATGATGCAAATCGAGAAAGCCGGGAGGGGAGTGCTGGTTTACTTGCGTGGTCACGAAGGACGAGGAATCGGCCTGGGACACAAGCTACGGGCATATAACTTACAGGACGAGGGCCGTGACACTGTGGAAGCAAACGTAGAGCTCGGCCTTCCAGTCGATTCGCGGGAGTATGGAATTGGAGCACAGGTAATGGATCAAACACTCGAAAACCTTGCGACTGATCGAACTTTCGTTTTGTAGATTCTAAGGGACGTGGGTGTTAGAACGATGAAGCTCATGACCAACAATCCAGCAAAGTATATGGGATTGAAAGGCTATGGTTTGGCGATCACTGGCCGCGTTTCGGTGATCTCCACTATCACTGACGAGAACAAGCGCTACTTGGAAACCAAGCGCGAGAAAATGGGCCATGTCTATGGGTCGGAGTTACCGGGGACTTTTACTGGGCTCATTGCTGACAAGGTAAATGGGAAAAAAAAGAGCCAAAATTCTCTTTAACAATACGTCGAGTGTTCGAATCCCGTCAATGGCAATTTTTTCTAAAACCCCATCAAATTCTTTCTTTCTTGTCCAAGCCCTAAAATGTGCCTTGCAATGGCGAGAGGAGCTCCGCTATGGCGCGCGGCGACGGCGATTTGTAGGGGCCGATCGGTGCGTGGATTGCCTAGAATCACTGCAATCGGTGCGAAATCTTTCTCTGTCGATGCTTCCTCGCGCACCGATCTCATCAAGACGCTGCGCGAGCGGACCGGGGCGCCGATCAAGGATGTCAAGGAGGTGCTGGTGAAATGTGAATGGAACGAAGGTATGCTCTTGATGAGATTGTGGAGAATTATTTTTTCTTTGGATTTTTCTATAGAGAATGCGTTTACTGAGCTGAGGAAGAAGGGCCTTGCTGCCGCGACGAAGAAATCTTCTCGTGTGGCTGCGGAAGGATTGCTTGGACTGGCACACTTCGAGAAAGGTGCCGCGGTCATAGAGATTAACAGCGAGACTGACTTTGTTGCTCGAAACGATCTCTTCCAGAGCCTTGTAAGTGATGGATGATCTTTTAGTTTTGCTCACGATTTTTCCAGGTGCTGTCAGTCGCAAAAGCGGCATCCACATTGAAAGCTGTCCAACAATTTTCTTCTAAACCAGCTGCTCTTGATTTGCACGATTTAGAGGTAAGTCTGTTCTCTCGAAGGAAAGATCTTTCATGTTTGGAAATTTCCAGCTTGTAAATGTGAAGCTGGATCACGCATCAATCACCAGAGAGCTTCGTGTACGCGACGCAGTCTCGGAAGTTGCCGCTATCACTGGAGAAAATGTGAGACTTCGAAGAGCTTTCTATATGTCTTCGCAAAGAGGGATCGTGTCCTCGTATTTGCACATGAGTCCGGCATCAGGTACTTGTAAATTCCACTGTTTGCTCGTTTCTCACAGATTTATTCTGAAAGGTTTATCTCGGCTCGCGGGGCTCGTTTCGGTCGAGGTTGAAGATGATCAAGAAGGCTCGCATTCGGAAACACTGAAAAGCGTGGGCTCGTCTCTTGCAATGCATGTTGTTGCTGCAAGGCCGCTGTTTTTGTCTAAGGAACTCGTGGACTCTGAAGTACTGGAGCATGAGCGGAACATCTGCAAAGCACAGGTGCAAGGCATTTGTTTTTCTGTGCCTTTATTGATTGTCTATTGTTTTTTTGTTTTGTTGTTGCAGGCCTCGACTGCTGGAAAGCAAGAGAATGTCGTCCAGAAGATGGTCGAAGGCAGGCTTGCCAAATACATGGAAGAGGTTGTTCTTCTGGAGCAGAAGTACGTTGCAGACGAAACGAAACGGATCAAAGTAAGTCACATCCTTCGAATGTGTCTCATCAGCCTCTCTTTCAGGTCCTGCTAAAAGAGGCGTCCAAGGAAATCGGGAAGACGGCCAAGATCGAGGGATTCCTGCGAATAGAAGTCGGGGAGGGGATCGAAAAGTAAGTCCTTGTTACAATCCAAGCCTTCACGAACCAATTCCTGGCTTCACTTTCCCAGGCTTGAAAAGGACTTTGCTGCCGAGGTTGCTGCTGCAGCACGATGACAGGTTGGATATTCAAAACAAGTAGGTGGTTTTATTCGAATCAAATCAATTGCCAAAGACGCTGGCACATTATCTCGAGGACAAGACGCAATGAAATAACGAATTGGAAGGTACTTCTTTCTCGCTGGAGTTAACTGACTTAGTTCTTGGTGCAGTGAGCCTTGCTCCATTTCCAGCCATACGGACAGCGGTGGCAATCGTTGTTATACCAATACCAGTCACTCGGGCAGCTCACACACTTGCTTCCACTCCACTTCCATCCGGACGGGCATTGGTGGCACTTGTTGTTGTACCAGTACCAGTTGCTCGGGCAGCTCACGCATTTGCTTCCACTCCACTTCCAACCGGAGAGGCATCTGTGGCAATCGTTGCTATACCAGTACCAGCCCTTGGGACACTGGATGCACTTGTGGCCGTCCCAGTTCCATCCAGATTTGCATTTCTGCTGGGCTGCTGCGCTTGCGATGCCACCAACGTCCACTCCAACCAGGAGGACTGTCACAACCATGGCCAGAAGCATCAGCTGGGACTTGCTCGCCATCTTGGTAGAAGAAACTTTCGAAGTGTACTGAGATCTCTCTCTCTCTCTCTCTCTCTCGCAAAACTTGCTGCTGTGTGGTGGATTAGAAGTGGAGGCAATTTATAGGATGGAGGAAGTGGAGACCAAGTCCAGCGAGATTGCTACAGCGTCACTCGGTTCTGACTATTTAGCCAGCATGTTATGCTTGACATAGTCGTTAGACGTAATCTATCCAATTATCACAGAAATGGTATAAATTCGACGGCAGCCAGAACACGAGACATTGATTTCTATGTGCCAAACCATGAAATAGTCATTTTGAAAGGATCAACTTTCCTCTTTAATAAGAAAAAGCGAAAACATGAAATTTAGCTCCCACCACCTTTTCTTGAGAAGCATATGATTATTAAACCAGAAAATGAAACTTTATTCAACTTTCTTGTGACTAGAACCGAATAGAAGTTAGCAAAATGCAGAAACGATCTATGCTTTCTGACTAAACAAGAAATCCGCATATGCATCACTGAATTTCTGCATTGTCCGCTCTCTCTCGTACAATTTAGTCATGCAGACACAATGTGTTAACTGCTTGATGCTTTCCAAAAACTCCTCATTCTGATATAGAGTAACCACACAAGGCTAGAAACCAGGAAGAAATCGAGTATCAAATCTTGTCCAACTCAATAAAGTCTCCAGATTTGATGCATTCAGTTTATCGAACTTTATCTCTCTCCTTTTAAGCCAATTGAAAAAGGGACAATAGTTTGATGAGAAAGCCTATTTTATCCCCATTTAACTCCCTCCCAAGGTTCCAAGGATTCACGGTAACAGTATATCCAAATCTCATCTCATGATCACATGTGCTACACTCACCCCCCCCTTCAGAGATGTCAATGTCCTCATTGATTGTTAATTAACAACCCCTACTGAGCCAAGGGGAACTAACACTTCCATTTCTACACTAAATCTACCAATCCCTCTATTGTGTAGACTAACTATTCCATGTGAGGCAATTAATCATCCATCTGTACTGTAATCCCACTGTGGATACCTTCGTCTAGGATGCTCCACAAAAGGAAGGACATACGCATAGATGCCTAATACGTATGATTTTCAAATTTAGGAGTAAAAATATACATTGCTCAAAGGTATATTATATTTTAGATAGCCACTAATCAATGGGAATCGAACCTGTGCCATTTGCTCTGATACCAACTATAGCAAGATCATAGGTCACCACCACCTTAAAAATTCCAGGCAAACAGACTTTGTCAATCACATCTTTTGTGACAATAACCACCGCTCTCTTGTCTTTGACCCTCTTTTTCTCCAAAGTGCTCAATTCCTCCACTATAGTTATTGTTGCCATTGTCACTCTCTTGGCATCCAAAACCTGTTTGATTTCATATGCGGTATCCTTGCCATTACAAAAGACTAGCATTGGGGCTCCTTTAAAAGGGTGTTGCAGCATACATTTCACGGCACTTGCAAACCTGGTAGCTCTTGATTCCCTATCCACTGGGATCGCACACATGCGAAACTTGATAAGCTTTTGATTGCAGTCAGTGAAATAATCAGATGGACTGCCCAAAGCACCCATGCCACTAAATCCTTCCTTCTTAAAAACCTCCATCCTGGTAGGGTTTCTAACTTATTTGAAAGAAGCAGAATTAGGCCTAATAAGAATCAAAGGTTCCAGAAGCTTATGGATAAATAAACATAAACCGTTTCTTTTCAAAAAATAAAGGTGACAAAAAAAGTATCATTTCGAAACAATTGACGAAGCTTTCTTTCCTTTTTCTTCTGCGGATTTCTACGATGTGGAGATAATGCTAATGTTAAAGGAAGGAAGAATTGTTTTTTCTTTGGATTTTTCTATAGAGGATGCGTTTACTGAGCTGAGGAAGAAGGGCCTTGCTGCCGCGACGAAGAAATCTTCTCGTGTGGCTGCGGAAGGATTGCTTGGACTGGCACACTTCGAGAAAGGTGCCGCGGTCATAGAGATTAACAGCGAGACTGACTTTGTTGCTCGAAACGATCTCTTCCAGAGCCTTGTAAGTGATGGATGATCTTTTAGTTTTGCTCACGATTTTTCCAGGTGCTGTCAGTCGCAAAAGCGGCATCCACATTGAAAGCCGTCCAACAATTTTCTTCTAAACCAGCTGCTCTTGATTTGCACGATTTAGAGGTAAGTCTGTTCTCTCGAAGGAAAGATCTTTCATGTTTGGAAATTTGCAGCTTGTAAATGTGAAGCTGGATCACGCATCAATCACCAGAGAGCTTTGTGTACGCGACGCAGTCTCGGAAGTTGCCGCTATCACTGGAGAAAATGTGAGACTTCGAAGAGCTTTCTATATGTCTTCGCAAAGAGGGATCGTGTCCTCGTATTTGCACATGAGTCCGGCATCAGGTACTTGTAAATTCCACTGTTTGCTCGTTTCTCACAGATTTATTCTGAAAGGTTTATCTCGGCTCGCGGGGCTCGTTTCGGTCGAGGTTGAAGATGATCAAGAAGGCTCGCATTCGGAAACACTGAAAAGCTTGGGCTCGTCTCTTGCAATGCATGTTGTTGCTGCAAGGCCGCTGTTTTTGTCTAAGGAACTCGTGGACTCTGAAGTACTGGAGCATGAGCGGAACATCTGCAAAGCACAGGTGCAAGGCATTTGTTTTTCTCTGCCTTTTATTGATTGTCTATTGTTTTTTTGTTTTGTTGTTGCAGGCCTCGACTGCTGGAAAGCCAGAGAACGTCGTTCAGAAGATGGTCGAAGGCAGGCTTGCCAAATACATGGAAGAGGTTGTTCTTCTGGAGCAGAAGTACGTTGCAGACGAAACGAAACGGATCAAAGTAAGTCACATC
Organism: Selaginella moellendorffii; assembly: GCF_000143415.4. Classification (NCBI taxonomy): domain Eukaryota; kingdom Viridiplantae; phylum Streptophyta; class Lycopodiopsida; order Selaginellales; family Selaginellaceae; genus Selaginella; species Selaginella moellendorffii. Next base: position 1,200,348 of record NW_003314277.1, read on the forward strand.
ATTCGAATGTGTCTCATCAGCCTCAGGATTTGATCTTTCAGGTCCTGCTAAAAGAGACGGCCAAAGAAATCGGGAAGACGGCCAAGATCGAGGGATTCCTGCGAATAGAAGTCGGGGAGGGGATCGAAAAGTAAGTCCTTGTTACAATCCAAGCCTTCACGAACCAATTCCTGGCTTCACTTTCCCAGGCTTGAAAAGGACTTTGCTGCCGAGGTTGCTGCTGCAGCACGATGACAGGTTCGATATTCAAAACAAGTAGGTGGTTTTATTCGAATCAAATCAATTGCCAAAGACGCTGGCACATTATCTCGAGGACAAGATGCAATGAAATAACGAATTGGAAGGTACTTCTTTCTCGCTGGAGTTAACTGACTTAGTTCTTGGTGCAGTGAGCCTTGCTCCATTTCCAGCCATACGGACAGCGGTGGCAATCGTTGTTATACCAATACCAGTCACTCGGGCAGCTCACACACTTGCTTCCACTCCACTTCCATCCGGACGGGCATTGGTGGCACTTGTTGTTGTACCAGTACCAGTTGCTCGGGCAGCTCACGCATTTGCTTCCACTCCACTTCCAACCGGAGAGGCATCTGTGGCAATCGTTGCTATACCAGTACCAGCCTTTGGGACACTGGATGCACTTGTGGCCGTCCCAGTTCCATCCAGACTTGCATTTCTGCTGGGCTGCTGCGCTTGCGATGCCACCAACGTCCACTCCAACCAGGAGGACTGTCACAAACATGGCCAGAAGCATCAGCTGGGACTTGCTCGCCATCTTGGTAGAAGAAACTTTCGAAGTGTACTGAGATATCTCTCTCTCTCTCTCTCTCTCTCTCTCTCTCTCTCTCAAAACTTGCTGCTGTGTGGTGGATTGGAATTTATAGGATGGAGGAAGTGGAGACCAAGTCCAGCGAGATTGCTACAGCGTCACTCGGTTCTGACTATTTAGCCAGCATGTTATGCTTGACATGGTCGTTAGACGCAGTCTATCCAATTATCACAGAAATGGTATAAATTCGACGGCAGCCAGAACACGAGGCATTGATTTCGTGCCAAACCATGAAACTGTCATTTTGATGGGTTCAAATTTCCTCAAGAAAATGCGAAAACATAAAATTTAGTTCCCACCACCTTTTCTTGAGAAGCATATGATTACTAAACCAGAAAATGAAACTTATTCAACTTTCTTGTGACTAGAACCGAATAGAAGTTAGCAAAATGCAGAAACGACCTATGCTTTCGGACTAAACAAGAAATCCGCATATGCATCACTGAATTTCTGCATTGTCCGCTCTCTCTCGTACAATTTAGTCATGCAGACACAATGTGCTAACTGCTTGATGCTTTCCAAAAACTCCTCGTTCTGATATAGAGTAACCACACAAGGCCAGAAACCAGGAAGAAATCGAGTATCAAATCTTGTCCAACTCAATAAAGTCTCCAGATTTGATGCGCTCAGTTTATCATAGGTCACCACCACCTTAAAAATTCCAGGCAAACAGACCTTGTCAATCACATCTTTTGTGACAATAACCACCGCTCTCTTGTCTTTGACCCTCTTTTTCTCCAAAGTGCTCAATTCCTCCACTAAAGTTACTGTTGCCATTGTCACTCTCTTGGCATCCAAAACCTGTTTGATTTCATATGCGGTATCCTTGTCGTTACAAAAGACTAGCATTGGGGCTCCTTTAAAAGGGTGTTGTAGCATACATTTCACGGCACTTGCAAACCTGGTAGCTCTTGATTCCCTATCCACTGGGATCGCACACATGCGAAACTTGATAAGCTTTTGATTGCAGTCAGTGAAATAATCAGATGGACTGCCCAAAGCACCCATGCCGCTAAATCCTTCCTTCTTAAAAACCTCCATCCTGGTAGGGTTTCTAACTTATTTGAAAGAAGCAGAATTAGGCCTAATAAGAATCAAAGGTTCCAGAAGCTTATGGATAAATAAACATAAACCGTTTCTTTTCAAAAAATAAAGGTGACAAAAAAAGTATCATTTCGAAACAATTGACGAAGCTTTCTTTCCTTTTTCTTCTGCGGATTTCTACGATGTGGAGATAATGGACTTCGACCGCTGCAGCCGTTACAGCCCGGACGAAGACGATGCTTGGGTGTTGGCGAGGCTTTCCAAAAGCTTTCGGCTGGCCACTACTTCCGGAAGTTTGAGGTTTTCGAGCAAGAGTTTGCTGGCATTGCAAGGCTCTACAGGCCCAGCTGGAGATGTTTTCAGGGATTGAAGAAGGGAGTGATGCAGATGAAGACAGTGACTTGTCGTTTGAGTTTGTTTGTTTTCATTTGATTTCTTTAGTAGTGTATTCAACTTCTCTGTTTGTTGTTTCTTTATTTCAATGGAAACTTGGTATAGCGCGAGAGTTAAAATGGATAAACAAATTGGTCCCTTGAAAGTTTGCATCCGGGAAGTCTGATCGTGATTCATTTGACGCTTTGATTCATCCAGCAGGGTTTTGCTTCAAGTTTTCAAGAACAAACTAAAACACGAGAAGGGGACTCATGAAACAAGAATCATGATCTTAACGAGACAAAGGAAAAATTGATTGCCAATGCATGTAACAAACAAAAAGTTGTACCCGGAACAAAAATACGTCTGTTGTCTTCTTGCTAGGTGCTGCTCCTATTATTTCATCGGAAAAATCAAAAATTAGTGTTGAGACCACCCTTGCTAAGCTCAAGATGTTGAATTCACCGCGTCGTGGGTATCAATCCCTCTATCTACCGCCACTGTACCCGATTCCACCGAGCCAGTCATGGAAGAAGACTTCAATCCTTTGAAGTATGTCGAGTAAGGAAAGAGCTGCGCGCAGCGAGCGCGCCATCCTGTTCAGAAAGAATAACACTTAAGTCATAACGAATCCAAAACCAAATTTCGAGGCCTACTCTCAGCGGCATCTGGATCATCAAGCACTGATTGTAGCTTCTTGTGCACCGTCATGCATTGCTTGAGCTCCCATTTCTCTTCGCCACTGCAAAAACGAAATCTTTGATACGAGAATCCTCTGCAGTTACCACATACCTTGAATCCAAAACAATTTTTACGGAGGCATCTTTTTCGCCAGGAGATAGTAGTTGGAGGACCTCGGCCGCGACGACTCTATGTAGCAGCGAATCTAAAAAATGATAGAAGGCATTAGGAAAGCTCATAGGAGATGGAATAATGATCGTACCAGTATGACAGTCCAAGAAGTCCTTATTTATCTCTAACAGAGTTCTGTCCCCAAAATCCCTGCCAAGCAAAAGAAGCGACAATGAGTTTGCTTTAGACATTGAAAAACCAAGACCTTAGCAAAGATCGCTCCGCAGCGACCACTTCCCAAACAAGCTTGTCCGTAGAATCAGGTTCTGGCTTGTTGTCCACCATGTTATAAAAACGACACTGCAGACAATTCTTCAAACATTTGTTCCGAGAACAACAAGAGAAAGAAATACCAGGCAGTGATGAATGTCAGGATGGTCACTGTTCACTCTGATGAGCCTCTTGATAGCCTGTGGGACAGTTTAAGCCAGGATGAAAAATGTTTGCACAAACCAACCTGGAATGCCAGGAGAACTTTTTGCCGACGCATGTAAATCTCAAAAGCAAGAAGATGTGTTTCAAGCGAGTCCGGTGAGTGCATTTGCAAGAGTTTCAAATACTTCAATGCCTCGCCCAGGGGATCTTCCACCTGAAATCCAGTTCAGCACACAGCTGAAAGCCAGTAAAAGTACTTACATGAACAAGCTGCTCGCCGTCGGGATCGTTATCAAAAGGTTTCGGCGCCTGGGTTCCTTTCTTTGCACCTTTGCTGGCATTCGACGCCTTCTCTTCCTCCTTGGCCTTCTCTGCTTCCTAATAACAGAGGACACTTGTAACCGAATGTGTCATATGGATAAAACCGACCTTTTTAGCTCGAGCTTCTGCTTTTCTGCTCTTTTGACGCAGCTTCTTCCGTTCTGAAGGAGTCAATCCAGCATTGACTGCTTCTTCTTCCTCCACCGCGGTCTTTGGTGGCGAATCATATATACATAAATAGCACCTGAATCAAGAATGTCAATATGGAGTCATCACTGAACCAAAACGGACCTGATGGCGCTGCAAGCAGCTCGGTAGAAAAAGGGAAACGAGTGCAGACGGTCTTGAAATCTCAGCATATGAACGTATGCGCGCAAAGTCATTTTACGAAGACAGTACGTGTGGAAGTCAAACTGGTCCTCCGTCATATCATTGTAATGCTTCTCCACGGCCACAAACTTTTTCAAAGCTTTGCCTAAAGCTCCTTGTCGAAAATGACTGTCTCCGGATGCCAGCTCGTACCTAAGGCGAGGACTTTTAGAGCATCTGAAACACAAAACAAATACTTACCACATGCACTGCATGTCATACAGATTGTTGTGTTGATCGCCATCCTTGGTGAAGAGCGCGGCAGTTTTCTCGGCAAGTTCAACCTGGTCGGCTTGCAACATGCGCTTCACGCATTCGCTATTTACAAATCTGTCAGCAAGGTCCATTGTCCTTGCCTCGTCAGCTAAGGATGCCGCAGCAACGGGATCACCGGCATGCTTTAATATCCTTCCCTGCAAGAAGAGACCCGGTGAGAGCGCTTCAACTGTACCTTCCATACCTTCACAAGATATAAGTCAATTGCCGTAGGCGTATGCTTGATCGCCTCGTCTATCTTCTCCACGGCGCGTTCAACGTCCCTTTTACGGTCAAAATGCTGCAACAACTCGCATCAGAAATGCTTCTACCTGCTAAAGTACAAACCTGCGCCAACAGATAAAGTATCCACATGAAAGCAGACGGAGGTTCTTTCTCAGTGCTACAAAGAAAACGTTAAAACCCAAACGCAGAGAAAATAGTTTGGTACCTCGAGGGAAAACATCCAGTTTTTCTCAAAGAATCTTCAAACTCCAAAATGACCTCCTCTAGAATGATTGCCTGTTGCAGAAACACTATTTAGATCGAAGCAAGAGGCAAGCAAATATTTACCCGGCTTGAAGAAGAATAAAGAGGACGCAGTGCTGAAAATAGCGATGGTACTCCCTGAATCACGATTGTAAAACATTTATGATTTCACTACGGCAGGAATCATACCTTTCTTAGAAATGGTCTAATATACTTGTCTAGTGCTCTGCGGAACGAATCTCCCTCCAAAAAATCCAATGGCATGCGCTGAAGACAAAATTTCCCAGCACAAGCAACCAACCTGTCATTTAATGTTCATGTTCTTAGATTGAAAGGGGGATAGTTAGGAACATCAACCCCTTGAAAACAAAACAAGCTAGCTAGTAAAATTGAAAAAAGGTTAGGCAGTACCTTGGCAACAGCAGAATCTGGATGCTTTGTCCTAAGATCGTCGTAGAGCAGAACGAGCTTCGCAGTGTCCTCCTCCGTCCGCGCATCATGTTGCGATATGCCAATACATTTTTGCAGGCTTTCGTGGTACCTGCATTGACACGAGTATTGAGGAGTCAGTGGATAGCAAATGTATCGACTAGCTTACGTAGTATTGTCAGGACAGATTTCAATCAAGTTCCTGTACCCTTTCTCGGCTTCTTCAAAACGATTCAGCTTCAATAACAAACCAGCCGTCACCTCCTTTACGCCAAGCTTATCAACCTGAAAATGAGAGCAATAAATGAGTGATCAATCACAAAACCGATTACACACAATTTTAGCCTGCTTATTTCTCAACTCTTCCAACGCTTTTTCTAATGCTCCTGATTCTTCCAAAAGAGACACCTGGTAGAGGCGGCATTAGTTTCCATTCGTGTCCATAAAAACGCACCTTGTACAAAAGCATTTCGCTATGCTCATAACGCTCGTTATCCGGAGGAAAATCTTCTTCAAGCGTCCCTTCATAAGCCTGAAGAATCTCGACAGCAATATCGGCTCTAGCACGATTACAATATGAGCACCGTATTCCAATCAGTACAGACTACAGAATATTACCGGCTGTTTAAATGCTGCGCAATGGCGAAACATATCCAGTTGTTCCGATGGTTAGGCTTTAAAGTTAGCAGCTGCCTCCTTGTTTCCACAAAGCCGTCGAGGTCCCTCATTTGCACCTGGCACAGAACAATTGTAACAAAACTGTCTTGAGGCAAAGCCTCTACACTACTTACTTGCAGCAGAGACAGATCCCTGAGTATCTGAATGGGCTTGTTCTCCGGATCTATTCTAAGCGCATTGCGGTAGCATTTTATAGCTTCGCGGTATTCCCTGTCGGAGCGGTAGAGAAGGCCATAGACATGCCAGCAAACATGGCTCTTCACATCGTTCTGATACCAAACATTGTTCTATATCATGTATATATCAGATTACAGAAAAACAGTACCTTCAATCCTTTGCGAACCAGCTCGTAAGCCTCGGTCTTTCGATCCATACAATTTAGCGTCAATCCTTTCATCGCCAAAGTCTCTGTTTTGAGAGCATAACAAAGAAGAAAAAAATTAGATACTAAAACTCGCAGAGAAGAAACTCTACCTCCATGCTCCGGAAATTTTTTGAGAATCTGGTCAGCTGCCTTGAGGCCTTTCTTGTACTGCTTCGTCTCATAGGATTTCTGGATAGAGGAAGAGAAAATCGCTTAAACCCTAAACCTCCCAGAGAATTTCTTCCACTTACGACAATGAGCTTGAAGAGATTTGCCTCCTTGGGAGGCAATGACGTTCCCATTGCGCGCTCCACCGGTCGACGCTCGCGCGCCTATAATTTTGCGCAGCGAGCAGCAGCAAATAGCAGTAGAAAGACACGCCGTCGCCTCACGCCGGCACGGCTTAGGAAAAAACCCTAGCTACTGAGACTCAAGAGCCCTAAAAATCATTTGGAAGAAAAGAGAAACCCAATTAGGGCTTTTAGATGGCTGACGAAGCTCCCGTGGCCAAGCGATGGCTGCCGCTCGAGGCCAATCCCGACATCATGAATCAGGTGAGACGCGCATTGCATTTTTCTCGATTCGATCGGGATCGGCGCGATTGCGGCAGCTCAAGAAATTTTGGTTTTGATTTTCCTCTCTTGCAGTTTTGCCACAGCCTTGGATTGAGCGAAGCTGCTGCTTTCTACGATGTCTATGGCTTTGATGACGATCTGCTGGCTATGGTTCCGGCGCCTGTGCTCGCCGTGCTCTTTCTTTACCCGATCAATGCCGAGGTAAGCAGAAAATATGTTTTTTTGGGGATTTTTGAGTTTAATTCTTTGCTGGTCCATTCTTTTGCAGTCGGAAGCTGCGAGTAAATCCCAGGAAGAAAAACTTCGTCGAGAGGGACAGAAGTTTAGTCTTTGTTTTTCTTTCTTTGTTCTTGTTGATAGAGGAACTCATCTCGTTTCCTATTTTTCTTTCCTTGTAACAGGTGAGCGAGAGCGTTTATTTCATGAAACAGACAGTCGGGAATGCTTGTGGCACCATCGGTCTGCTACATGCGATTGGAAACAACACTTCTCAAATTCAGCACGGCAAGTCCCCTCTATATCGATCATCTCTAGTTTTACAGTACTAAAATCTTTCCAGCAGAGGGGTCGTACTTCAAACGTTTTTTTGAGTCGACCAGCAAGTTATCTCCTTCTGAAGTACATTGGCATGATTGAGTTCTTCCTTATTGATTTTTTTTTTTTCTTTTTTTTGTTTGTTTTAGAGAGCGAGCTATCTCGAAAACGATAGGGAACTCGAGGGTGCTCACTGCGTCGCAGCAGCTGCCGGAGACACTGCGGTAATTAATTCATCAAAGTTTCGATCTTTCTTGTCATTGAAACATCGGTTTTTTTCAGCCTCCAGCGATTGACACTCCAGTGAACCTGCATTTCATTTGCTTTGTCTGCGTGGATGGTACGCGCAAACTCCGCTAAAAATATCTCAACTTATTTCATTCTCTTGTCTAGGTGGTCTCTACGAGCTAGATGGCCGTAAAGAACAACCAGTCTACCATGGCCCTTCCTCTCCATCATCAGTGCTCAAGGTAACAAAACCTTGTGATCACATCATACAAGTTCTCTAGACACTCTTCTCTCCAGGATTCCGTGAAAGTCATCCAAAACTTCATCTCCATGAACCCCGGATCGCTAGACTTCAACGTCATTTCTCTCTCCAAGACCGAGAATCCGGAAACTTAGCACCAGCGTAAGCAAAGTGCTTAGTTTTACAGTCTTCAGGGAAAAGAGAACAAGATCTTTCAATGCAAAGGAAAGTTTTGTCCATCTCTTCTCGAGTGCAAGCACAGATCCTTGGGCGACATCCCGTCCCAAATCTCCCACCCTCGCTGGAACTCCTCATTCTGCTCGATACAGTCCGCCAGCGACGCGTTGCCGAGCCTCATCCGAATCTCCGCGGCCTCCCTCCCGGAGGCCCTGTCAAACACCGCCTCCCAGCCATCCTCCCACGCCTGCTTCGACGCATCGCACAGCTCCAGCGTCACTCCATCCGTGGGAATCCACCCGGACCTGTCCACGCTCCACCACCCCGTGTTCCTGTACAGCTTCCTCACGATCCGGTTGGACTCTCGTTGCCCGGCCTTGGGAGTGCACGGTCTGCAGTAAGCTCCGTTGAGAGGACCTTTGCTGAGGATGGACGCCACTGGGGTCTCGAGCACCGGCCAGGGGAAGTTCCGGTGGCTCAAGATGCAAAACGGCAGCATCTCTTTCGCCACCCGGATGCCCGAGACACGGAGGTGGACCTCGAACACGCGCTCCGAGTGGATGTTGCGGTAGCCTTGCGCGTGGAGACTGGGGAGGATGCTGAGCCGGTTGATGGTGGCCATGGTCGTCTGCCGGTCCCCAGCACCGAGCCTGTCGTTGAGACCGCCAAAGTCGTAACCATACGGCACCGTGTAGACTCCGGGACGAAAGATGGTGGCCGGGAGTGGCGCGGTCCAGTAGCCGTCCAGCCTTGTCCTCACGATCCATTTGTACTGGAAGCCGTGCATCTTTTCGTAGGCCACGATGAGCTGCATGCAGCCTTCGACCAGGCTGAAGTACTGCAGGAGGCCCTGAGAAAGCAAGAGTTTTTGAGAAGGCAAGAACAAAGTTCCTCGTTTTCCACTTACTTGGACGCCGTTTGGAGAGCTTTTCGACTTGAGCAGCTCCTTGTGCATCGTGCTCTCGAGCATGTCATACGCCCTGAAGATCCTGGCGATCCGGAAGCGGGCGTTGACCCCGAGCAGTGCGATCTTCCAGGTGTTCTCGTCCAGCGGGACATTGAGGAAGATATCAGCGTCCTTGTGTGCGTCGATGACGAACTTCCGGATGCTCGGACCGGTTAGCTCGAAGTGTCGCAGCTGTCCCAACAGGCAAATCGCAACACGGGAGGCATTGCCATCGTGGTCGCTGCTGCTGCTGCCGCTGCTGCTTCCCGGTGCTGAAACGCGAGTAGCGACCTGGAATGAAAAACGAAGAGAGAAAGGATTAGAATCGCATTGTCAATAAGTTTAATAAGAGTCTACCTTTGGAGGAGAGTAGTGCTGCTGAAAAGTGTCAAATGCCACCCGACCAATCGTAAACAAGAATATGAATCCCAAAAGAACAAAACGCTCTGGATACATTGCCTCATCACATACGGTGGTTGTGCGTCGTAGGATATTCCTTCACAACCGCCGGAACCATGCGGCCGCCGACGTGGGAAGGAGAATCTATTATCACTTGTTTGTTTAACTCTTGCTTTCAGCCGAATTATCAATAGCTTCTGCTGAAAAGGCCTCACTGGACTGATGTTAATAATCCGCCAAAAAATAAGAAAAAAACTATATCATGCTTAAAGACGATACTCCCCGGCTTACGCAAGGATCTGGCGCTGGGTTTGTGCCGAGCCGCTTTCTCCTGTAGAACAGGACATACGCTGCCGTTGTTTTTATGGAATCGGGGCTCATGGGATTAACGCAGCTGTCGTCAAAGTTGTACCATTTGTTCTCGTTGCACAACTGAAAATAGACAGGACGTCAGCTACGAAAGGAAAAAAAAAAGAAAAGAAAAGAAAACCTTTGCATATGCAGTGTAATGACCGCCACCCACGCCTCCGTAGTGATTGCTCACGGCGAAAAGCTCGTATGGATCTGTCCGGTGTGATACGTACTTGCTCAAATCCAAGTCGTGCACAGGGAAGTCCACCAGCGTTTCCAGCTTGTTTGAGTACCGACTGTAAGAGAACCTTTTCAGGTGGACCACCAGAATCTCTGGCAACCTCCAGAGATCCAGCTTCTTGCTTGCTTGACGGTGTTCTTTACATTTCGGGCAGAACCTGCAATCGCACGTAATTCCAAAGCTCAAAGCGTGAAGAAAAAAAGAAAACGTTTTAGAAGCTTACCACATGTCATCCGGTCCCAAAGGTTCCTCTCTCATGAATGCCTCTAGGCAAGCGTACAAGGATATTGGTTCTCGCCTTCTTGAATCGGGGATAGTTACTGGAGCCAGGTTCTCTAGCTCTTTGAAGCCATACTGATCCTTAGCGCTTGGGGACCATACTAAAATCAAATATCTGTGTTCTCTCGGCGAAAAGTTGAACGTAGGGAGTGGCATATGTGGGTCTATTAGCAGATCCACCGTAGAGGCCTTGTCATCTGTTATAAACAAACGAAATGGCCAATCTTCCGGAGAACTGTTCACTTCGGCTTCCCGCCTCAACGGACTCACAACCTTGGCAACGAGATTGTAAAGCTCAGCACCCTCACTAAGCCCCGCTTCAGGTATGGCAGTGACAAGTGGAGAACCATAAAGCTTAAACTGCTTTCCTATTGTCCTGCACGAAAATTCATATGTTACATGCCTCAGAAAGTAAAAACAGAGAAAACTTACTCCTCAAGAGTGCCATGGTAAAGAATAAGCTTCGTTGTTTTGCCAGGGAACGACTTTAGCCTAAACGCAGCCAGACGATCCCCATTAGCTAGTGAAAGTGGAGCACTGGGACATTCAGAAATTACACGATAGATCCGATTATTATATACCTGCAATAGAACAGGAAAATAAAAGGTTATGAGTGAACGGAACAATAAGGATCCCATTACCTCCACAACGAACAGATATTCGTTTTCTTCTAGAGTGCAAGCCACGCTTAATGCGTGAATAAGATCCTTAGGACGTGCTTGCTTGGGTCCGGGTATTTGAACCGTATGAACCTCCGGAGAAGCACTCCCATCTCCACTGAACACCGTGACTGCTACGCTCATCAGTTGTTGTTTCTCTGGTAACGGCAAGGATAGATACATGAAGGGGTCAAATGTAACCGATACTTTCGCGCAAACGGGGCAGACCAAAGTCGATTTGTATTGTCCCTGCAAATAAAACACCTTAGTTGCCGTATTAGATATAAAAGTACGAACACAAACCTGGAAAAGGTCCACAATAATCGAGTTGTTGCGCGCCTTATGGATTGCCCAGTACTCATCTGCAACCTCTCCATCCGGTCGTCCATCAATATCTTTAACTTCAATATATGGCTTTGATTTTACGCGATTCAAATCTTCGTGCAGTCCATCCAGAAGAAAGGCCAGGAGCTCCTGTACGATGACACATCGTTAGTAGCTGTATTCTAAGATACTACAATCAAACAAACCTGCGAATCATGTTGATTGTATCCACTAAACTGTGGAGCGAATCGAGAAAGCTTGTTTTTGAACGGACGCGGCACGACAACTTCTCTTCCTGCCCATAGCTTCCTTATAAGCTCTCCAAACGCCACAGCCAGTTCACCCTGTGAAAAGAAAAGAAAAGATGGGAAAAAGAAAACACTTACGCTAGAATCTAGGACCACGCCCCAGTCATTCATACAAAAGGAATACCTTACTCCTAACTCCGCCGTTGCCCATCCTAGGTAGCTGACTGGCAGTAGCAAAAAGCAATCTATAACCCCATTGCAGCGTCCTTTTGCATGTCTGAAACACTCAGTAAAATCACTATCTTTTTCTTTCTTTGGACATGCAAGACCGCTCTTGACACCCAAGAACACAAAGCCAGCAACAGTGAAAGGAAACCGTACCTCCATCCCGAGTGGGTTCGCCGGATTGATCTCGTCATCATAATCCTGGAGGAAGTACTCCACGAGCTCCGGAGTGTGAGCCAGGCACTGGAGCGCACTGTTCATGAAGCAAGTGTTCCCGAGATTCTGGAGGCCAGCGAGACCCCTGCTGCCATTCCGGCTGCCACTGCTAGAACCCCCAAAGAAGTCGTCGTTCTCCTTCTCAACCTCCAGACCAAAGTTTTGATGCTTCACGGGAGAAACATCCGAGGAGCGCCCACCCATGAGTCCAACAGACACATCTGGAGTGGAAGCGCTAGCGCCCTCGAGAGGCACCACGGCCAGCCGTTCTTCCTCGGCCCAATTCTCGCTCAACACCTACAAGCAAAACCAAAATCACTGTGCCATCGAGAATTTTCCGCAATGGCCACGAACCTCCTGTCCCATTGGCGATATATCATCGCCCGCTCTACGATCCAGTGATGAATCCGGGCCTAAATCGTCGCGTATCGCCAGATCTAGAGCTGCGACGCGACAGAAAAGCGCTGTGAGCCTAGATCTGGCACGGAGAGAGCCTACCGCAAGGATACCGCCTCGCCGTTGCCGCACGCCCAATCGATCCACGTACCTCGCACAACCACAATCCCTAACCCTAGTCCAGGAATAAGAGAAAAATGGGGGAAGGGAAGGAAAAAAAGGGAAGATCTCCATTTCATCCGTACATTCCATCCGTATAAATAGGGTTAAAAAATATTTCCGATCGATCGTGCTATAGCGGCGGCGAGCAGAGAAATCCGGGGCGCGATCGCGCGACCTTGCATTGGAATGGGATGCGCAGCGCCGCGGGTATGTTGATCAATCCTCCATCTCCCATGACGCGGAGGAAGATCTCCTTCCACCCCACGGGGCCGACGGCGCAGCTACACACGGCCTCGGTGGTGAGCGACCACAGCGCGCTGCAGCACTCGGCGCTGGGGGCCGGCGGCAAGATCCCGTAGAGCGACGCGGAGCACGGGACCAGCTCTTCGCGCAGCTGGAGGCATCGATCGCCGTCGGGGATGGCGGGATTGGTGACGCTGCCTCCTCCTTTCTCGCCAAAGTGGCCCATGGCGCATTGGATTGTTCCAGCTCCCAGGAGCAACACAAGGATCGACCATGAGGTAGCGTTCGTTTCCCTGTGATCCATCGTATGCTTTCCTTCTTTCCTTCTTTAGCGATTGTGTGTATACTTGAGAGGAGGAGTTTGAAAAAGAGATAGAGAGACAGGAGAGAATGCTAGTGGTGAGCTGGCTTATAAGTAGATCTTTCGTTGGAAGTTTTGGCTTTTATTTCTCTTTGTTGTCATCTTGCTCGAGAGTTTCTGGTTCCAAGTTGGTTGCTCACGCAGCATTCTTTGCTCATCGTTTAGAGATTGTTTAGTACTCGCAGCGATCAAATTGTTAAGATAGCCTTCATGCGGATTGAGAGTTAGGCAAAGTGGTGCTAACCAAAAAAGAGTATTATAATACTTTTGCAGCAGCGATGTGCGACGGATTCGGCAATCTTTCCATTGTGCGGTACGCAACGAACTCAAGTTGTTAGAGAAAGAATAAGTGTTTCCCAATTTTTCGACAAACGATACAAGGCTTGGGAAGTAAGTGAAGATATCAGCGACCTCTTAGCTCCGAGAAAAGATACTCTACAACAGTATGTGATTTGATTTGAGAAGGTACTTGTTTTGATCCTTTTTTCTCAGGACAAACCACTGGTGGAAGACTTGCAACATACAAAACTCGGGATTTAATGAAGATTATCAGCGACCTCTTAGCTCCCGAGAGCTGGTCTCACAAATACTGTAGTATGTGATTCGACTAAAGCTTGAGAAGGTACTTGGATGGCTTATAGATGTTTATCCTATACCAGAAAGAGCTAATCCATTTCCTTCTTCCAGACCACCAACGCACACATTCCAGACGAGTCTATACGGCCCAGAGTGCTTCGGACACAGATCCATCACCTGATCCCCAACGCTAGCTCCACGCCCGCCATCGCCTTGCGTCTTACAAGAGCTCAGCAGCGAAGTCCACGCGATATCATTCGGCTCATACGGCATCGCTTCGAGCAACTCTTGCGCCAGCAAAAGCTGCCCAGTCCGTCCCAAGATATCCACCAGGCACACGTAGTTATCCAAGATCGGAGACAAACCATAGTCGCCAACCATGGACACGAAGAACAGCCACGAGTGATACAAGAACCCGCCGTGACTGCAAGCCGAGAGCAAGTTCACGACCGTGATCTCTGTCGGCATCACACCACTCTGCACCATCTCCGTGAAGAGCTCCAAGCTTCTCCAGGGACGCCCGGACTGGGCATAGGCGCTGATCATGATACTCCACGCCACCACCGTCTTCCTCTCGCCAAGATCATCGAAAACTCTCTCCGCGATCGCAAGACTGCCACACTTCTCGAAGAGATTCAAGAGTCCCACCGCGACTTGGGTGTCACTGCTGTATCCACTCTCGATCGCCTTGGCGTGGATCGTTCGGGCCTCCGCGGCGGTGATCCCCCCAGCGCAGGCCTCGAGCGCTTTGAGATACGTGATCTTGTTTGGTCGCTGGCCGAGGAGATCCATGGCTTTGAAGAGATAGTGAGCTTCGCGACGATGCCCGCTATAGGCATACGCGGAGATCATTCCAGTCCAGGAGATCACATTCCGCTCCGGCATCTGATCGAAGAGCTCTCGCGCTGGATCGCTGTGGCCGAACTGCGCGTATCCAGTGATCATAGCGTTCCAGGCCGCGAGGTCGCGGAGTGGAAGAAGATCAAATACAACTCTCGCGGCATCCAAATGCCCGGAGAGAGCATTTGCGGATAGGATCGCAGTCCAGGCCAGGATGTTCTTCGCGACGATGGCGTGGAACGCCGCGTCCGCCTCTTGGGCGCGCTCGCACCTCCCAAACATCATCACCAGGGACGTCCCGACGTGAACATCGCCCGCAAAGCACGAATCGACGATGCAAGCGTGCACGACGCGGCCGAATTCGATCGAGGCGAGCGACGAGCACGCGTCCAGGATCGAGAGAAACGTCACGCGATTGGGCTGTATGCCATCTAGATCCATGATCCGGAAGCCTGCCAGCGCCTCCTCCTCGCGATCGCACAGCACCAGCGCGAGCATCACCGCGTTCCTTGACACCACATCGCCCTCCTCCATCGCCGCGAACAATCGCTCGACGCTGGCGACATTGGCGTCGTGGGCGTCGGCGATGAGCACCGTGTTCCAGCCCACCAGATCCCTCTCGGGCATCCGATCGAGCAGCTTCTCGCCGTGGCGGGGATGCCCATTCTGGGCATACGCCGCGATCATCAGGTTCCACGAGAGGAGGGATCTCTGGGGCGTCGAATCAAACACCGCTCTCGCCTCCTCCACGCCGCCACACTTCCCATACATCGCGATGAGCCCATTCGCGACGATCAAATTCTCCTCCATCCTCGCCGTGGCGATCCGGCGATGGATCTTCCGGCCCTCCGCGAGATCGCCCAGCGCGCCGCAGGCCTCGAGCGCGCTCACGAACACGCATTTGTCCGGCCGGATCCCATCGCCTTCCATCGCATCGAACACTTCCAGCGCCTTCGCGGGATCTCCACTCTGATTGTAAGCCGCGATCATCGTCCCCCACGAAACGCTGTTGCGATCTTCCATGCCCAAGAACAGCTCCTCGGCGTCGCGCAAATGCCCGTTCTGGGCAAGCGCTGCGACGAGCGCGGTCGCGCACACGACATTCCTTTCCGGAATCCGGCGGAAGATCTCCACCGCCCAGTCGAGCTGCGCATTCTGCGCGTACGCCGTGATCATGGCTGTCCACGTCACCATGTTGCGCTCTTCCATCCGATCGAACATCTCTTTCGAGCGCTCCAATCGCCGGCACTTGCCGTACATGCTAGCCAGCGCGGTGGCCACCGCGTAGTGCATCTCTGTACCGCTCTCCCGGGCCTCCACGTGGACGGCGATGCCGTGATCGATTCTCCGCAAGCTCGAGCACGCATCGATGACGCTCACGAAGGTGATGGTGTCGGCGCGGATCCCATCCAGATCCATGAGCGCGAAGAGCTGGATCGCGGTGGCGGCGGCGCCGTTCTGCGAGTGAGCGGTGATGAGCGCCGTCCAGGAGATCACGCTCCTGTCGCTGGGCGGCATCTGATCGAAGGTGATCCTGGCCTGCTGCAAATGCCCGTTCTGGGCAAATGCCGCGACCATGATGTTCCACGAGTAGCAGTTCCTCGCCGGGATGGAATCGAAGACGCGGCTGGCATCCGCGACGCAGCCGAATCGCCCAAACATCTGGACGAGGAGATTGAGGAGGAAGGAGTCGCGGCATCCGTGCTTGGAGATGTGGGCGTGGACGCGCCGGCCCTCGGGTACTGCCCGCGCGAGCGTGCATTGGCGGATGAGGACGGCATAGGTATCCGCGTCGGCCGCGCGATCGAGGGCTTCCAGGCGATCCAATTCCCTTCTCACGGCGTCGCCGGATCCAGATCCCGCGACGCTGCCCCTGTGTAGAAGAGGCTTCTTGTGAGGCCTGCGACTGCATTGGTGCAGCGCAAGCGTCCTTCTCATGCCATTGGAGATAAACCCTAAACCCTTGCAAGAAGAAGGAGAATCTCAAGAATATTCGATAAAGTGGACCATATTCGATAAACCTACATTTTTTGTTTATTCCAAATATTTAGAATATTCTTCTAAAAGAACTAGGGTTTAACGGACAAGCGCAATGCGATGCGGCTCAGGTATCTCGACGCGGATTTCTTCGACAGGGCCGCCGAGAATGCTACTCTTGCCTGCGCAAGATCGATCCTCCATGTCTGCGTTCTCCAGCTCCAAGATTTCGATCGGCAGCAGCAGCAGCAGCGATCGCAGCTACCGGAGATCGTCCTCGGGCAAGCACAGCAGCAAATCGATGAGAGGCCGCTGCCGGAGCTAGGCGCGTGCTTGGAATCACTCCGGCCGGGCCTCCGGGACAAGCTCTTGGAGAGTCTTCTCCCGTTCAAGCTGGAATGCCGGCCGATCTTGCCAGATCAAGTCCCCAGGGCGCCGCCGACGCTGCCGTGCTTGCCGATATTCGTGCTGGAAATCCCCGAGGTTGATTCTCCGGAAGAGGATTTCTCAATCCAAGAAGAGATTTTCAGCGCGCAGCGTGAGCTCCCGCTGGAAGAAGAAGAAGAAGGAGAATTGGCTGCCTTGGATCGCCAGGCCGCGGTTCTCCACATCGAGCCTGTGGAGTTCCAGCCGGTGGTGGTCTCTCGGAATTTCCCTTCTCGCGTTTCAAGGCAGATATTCGTTCTGGAGAGCGAGGAGGTGGATTTTCCAGATCTTTTCACGTCACTGGATGGCTCTGGGATGGAAGAACACAGTGAGGAGCTGGCTTGGGATCCACAGGCTTTAGCATCAGGTCTAGCTATCCAGCCAATCGATCTCGGGATTTTGGAGCAGCTGGTGGCACCACAGGTGTTCGAGAAGCTAGTTATCATCCCAGAGCTATCCCTGCCATACTTTCCATCTCTTGATCAGCAAGGACCGATAGAAGAATCGCTGTTTGGGAGCTCGACTCTTGGGAAAGTTTCCATGCTGGAAACTAAGCAAGTTGATATCCCTGAGGCGGGACTAGAGGAACACACTGTCGCACAGATGGTAGACTCATTGGTCATGCAGCACGTCCAGCTCGAGTTCCTGGACAACTATATAGTGACGCCACAATTGTATGAGAAGCTGGTGCTCGTTCCAGAGCTTTCTCTACGCTGCCATCTCGTCAAGCTTTTGCCGGTTCCAGCGCTCCACTCCAGCGACAGGGAGGAAAAGGTGGAAGAATTCATTTTTGGGACTCTGGCTTCTCTTGCCAAGTACTCTCAGCCGTCCGCCACGGACTTCATATATCTGGACTGGCATCTCTCCGAAAGCAACACTTGCAATGATCACCGGTGCTTCTACTTCAGGAGCCGTCATCTCTGGGGTCTTGTGGAGAAAATCGCCACTGCTCCAGCTCCACATCAACCAGGCAAGGAGAGCAGTAGCGTCTCTCAAGACTCAAAACTGCCACCATTGGAATTTCCCACAGAGCCCATCGGTCCGGCTAGAGTCAGCGAAGCGCACGTTTCACTCGATCTAAAGGTGCCTCTACGTGATGCTAAGCGAACCGATGCTAAGCGGCGGAGTGGCAACTTTGGAGTTCCTGGTGCAAGGCTGCCGTCGAGTCAGACATGCACGGAGATCTTCGTGGTGAACAGCAGGCTCGTCAACAAGCACGGACTGATTTCCAGGAGGAGTACGTACCAGCGAATTCTTGCTGTTGAAAAGGGGGGAGCGCAGGTGGTGGAGAGGGAACTAAGGCTACCGATCGACGTCATTCTGAGTCCTACAAAGTGCCTCGTCTTTTACAGCCCGGAGAAGCTGTGCATGCATGAACAAGCGAACAGTGTGGAGGGCGTCTCGGCGTGCATCGAGAGCATTATCGACAATGATATGAAGGCCATCAGCTTTGCCTTCCAGCAATGCATCATGGTAAGCTCTTCAGTTTGCTCCCTCTTATAACTGATATTGTATTCTCTGTCAGGTCTTTGAAGGTGACAGAAGATTCACGACTGCCGTCCTTCAAAATGTCGATGACGTCTACGCAGCAGCCGTTGGTCTCAGCATCCACGCCCAATGCTTCGTTTCCCGCGATCCGGCAAACACCGACTCGATCGTTTTGAGCTGCGTCAAGGAAGCTCAAACCAGCGCCACCTCTCGTACGTTTCCTCGAATGACAGAGTCCCCCACTGTGGCGGAAGCATTTCTGACAGAGTCGCCGGCAATCAACCCGCTCACCGCTCACGCCATCCTATCTTCCGAGAAAACTCTCGCCGCCTTCATAGCAATGGCACCACCGGAACAGCTCGCAGCCGCGAAACCTTTCGCCATATCTTCCCAATCGCTGCAGCTCTTCAAATCCCAGTGCGAGTATGGACAAGTGGAGAGACGTGTGGGACGTGGACAAGAGAATCAGGACTTTATAGAGGGATATGGACGACAGGGTGCAGCCGAGCCTGTGGGACAGAAGGCTCCATCGTGCGGCTACAGACATGAATTCCAGTATTTTCCTCCCGCGGCCGAGCTGGACGAGGAATGGAACTCGGGGGACCATTTCACGTCGGTTCCATACTTTCCGCCCGCCGGGCAGCTAGACGAGGACTGGGACGAGTCGCCAGCAATTCCAGCGACGCACACCTTTGAAACGGTGGCTCTCGATGACATCGAAGGGCGAGAAGGCATTGTCAGCAAGAAGTGCACGGCTAGCGGCTTTGGCTTCTCCTCAAACAGGCGCCAATCTTCGTCGTCCACCTCCGTCAAGGACGCTTTGAAGAGTTGGCTGAGCGCTCGCGAGCAAAGCAAGAAGAATCTCAAGAGACCCCCGCCGGCAGCGCCACCTCTGATGGTGCACGACGAAACTCCGACTCGTAGCACTTCGTCGAGGAAGAGAAAGGACGCTACTGCGAGTGTTCCTGCTGCTGCTGCTACAAAAGAAGGTGGTGGGGTTAAGAGGAAGAAGCCGAGCAACGACATCTTCACGCTGTGGGAGAACTTCAAGTACCGGAATCAGCCAGCTGCTACTCCGCTGCTCTCAACTTCCAGGAGCTTCAAGAGGCCCTCGAGCTCCATATTCTCTTCGTCGCCGGGACAGAACAACAGCTCCAGTTGCAGCGTCCAGCAGCAACACAAAGCAGGAGGGGGAGTAGCAGCGGGAGGAGGAAAGCGTGCAAAGCGAACCACGATTTGACAACTCGGAACAAAACTTTGGAAACCAGGTTCCAATCACCAGGTTCCCGGGATCTCTCTCTTTCTCTTCGTTTTACACGTCACTCAACTGGATCAAAATGCAAATTCAATGCCAACTTCGTGTGCCAATTACAATGGGCATTAAAATCCATATGGAATTTAGAGAACCAGTAGTGGAGAAATCTCGAAAACTCTCATCCATCAACGAACACTGTGCCCTACGGATACAGATAGAATTTTCTCTTGCAATTGCAAAACGTAAGTTAGTATATAAACATAAGACTTCTAGTTTGCAAACTAGTAATAGCTTCAATACAAAATAGAAAAGGTAAAGATCAAACCCTAAAATGGAGAATCTTGTAAATATTCGACAAAGATCTAAAATATTCGATAAAGGTCGAAAAGGTGGTAGATCTTTCAATCTTTGAAAAAGTATGGATTCCAAGTAGGTTGCTCATACTATGTCCGAGACTTCTAGCGCGATCTTCAAAACCTCTCGCTCCACGCCAAGTTCTCCCTCGTGTTGCTCTCGCGACCAAGATGACAATCCCCCAGCGCTTCTTCTGGCTGCTGTGCTGCTGCTATCTCCACTGCTGCTGCTCTTGTTTCTCGTCACCCAATCTGTGCGACCAAGTCCGGGAGGAGTTCCAGCCCTGCCTCGTCTCGGCCTTCGACATCCTGCCTCCACCGCCATCGCCAGAATGCTGCAGCGCACTCCGAGCTCTCACCCACGACGACGCCTGCGCTTGCACCACTTCCAAGCACGTCCGCTGGAGCCAGCTCGCCTCATCGCTTCTGTACGGCCAAAGCCCCCAGATGATCCCCAACTGGCCAGCCATCGACAAAATCCCCTTCCAGTGTGGCATCCCGTCCTCCCGTTTCACGTACCGCTGCAAGAGATCCCCATAGCCAAGGAACACTAGTTAGAATAACGAACTCGTCACGCAAATCAAAATCGCTTTGTTTTTCTTTACCAGACGCTTGGTACCGATCGGGTTGAAACAAAAAATCTCTCTTTTATACATATGAACAGACAGCCACATTTCCCTGCTGCCATCAGTCCAAAAAATTGTAATTCGCAGAAAGAAATGTGAAGAAAAAAAAAAAGAGGTGCCTACATTGTCAAGCTCTCGGTTATTCACACTCGCGCAACAGCCTGGGCCTCTCCTTGACGTGAATCTTTTCGCGCACGTCCTTTCCCACCAGCTTCAAGTTCTTTATTCTGTAACAGCATTTTCAACCGCGTTAGAAACAAGCGCCGCAAACAGAAAGGGAAGAAGTAGCTCACCTAAGTCGACACAATGCCTACGTGAAGAAAGATTTTCTCCTCCCGTGCGCGCGAATGCTGTGAAGAAATCGTCCGTGCTATACAAATGCCCCCTGAATATCGGCCTGGAAAGACTGCTCGCTCATGTAGTGATCGAAGGCTTGGTTTCTGTTCGAGGAGAAGATACTGTCGCCATCGCCAGGTCTCATGGAGTTCGGAACTCCCGTGCTACCCAATCCGATGCCACCTCTCTTGAACTTCGCCAAGGCCTCAGCGCTGTAACCCCCTACCCAGCTATTATCTACTGTCGAAACGGCCCTGTAGTTCCTCGCAGAACTTGGAGAATACGGAGAGAGTGGATTGTCGTACTGCCTCGCCAAAGCACCCACGTCGCCATGGTCTGTAGGAGGGAAAAACTGCCGAATGCCTGCTTTATGTTGAAGCCGCATCGTCCTAGAGATATCGTTCTGCAAAGGGCTTCGACCAACCGCCATAATCGCAGGATCAATGAGATCGAATTCGTTGAGTCGGCCACCTATACAAGACATCCTGGATCGAGCATTGAGCAAATGAAAGGCGACATACCTGCAGGACTGGGGGGCATACTGCTAGAGCTCCTGAGAGAGAACCCCGGAGGAGGAACCGAAGTACCAGAGAATCCCGGCGGTGCAAACAACCGTGCCTTCATCGTAGAGGTATGCACTGAAAACAAAAGAGAAGAAATAAGTGAAAACTACTGTAGCTCACATAGCTTACCAGGATCAGCAGACGATATCGACTGGCTTCTAGAGAGCAACGGTGCTTCCACGGGAAATCCACCCAGCGCACTCTCAAGAGCATGTTGATTGCTGGTCGACGGTTCGTAGCCTATGTCTTCCTGACGAGCGAAAGAAAAGCGTGACTGCTGCTTCCCATGAGGCTTCCAAGGAAGAGGAGACTCCAGAAAATCGTCAGCCGGCTTTGGTGTAGTTCTCCCGGTCAGGAAAAGCTTTGTCAAATCTCCTGGACTCGCACCGTCCTCACTGAAGTCCATGGTCAATATGTCAGCTATGATGTTACTTTCGGCAGGTTCGTTGCTCGTCGCTCGCGCAAGCTTTGGATCCAGAGAGCTTGAAGAACTGCTCGGCCTTGGAGTTTCTGTGTCTTGAACACCAAGGTCCAGTCTTTCTAACGCAGAGATCATGTTGCTCTCGGCACGAGGAGGGCTCAAAATCTCGGAGCATAGTGCATGTCCATTGGGAAGATCGGAGCCAAGACTGATACTCATCTCGCCGACGTTCAACTGAACCGGACTATCACTGGCTGCTTTCTCCTGAAAGGAGTCCCCATCATGCTGTGAATCCATAGATGATCGGTATGCATGAACAGGACTGGTGCTTTCTTGACTGGAGTCTGTTTGAGGTTCGACTTTCATGGTCTTTGCTGGTGTGTCTCGCATACCCCTGTCGAAGAATATTGTAAGTGGAAAAACAAAAAGTGGACGTCCTACCATGCAGCAGCTGGAGGAAGATTAGTCAGCTTCGGCACAGGAGAACTAGCTGGCTTTGAGACTGGAACTTTGTTCGGAGTTTGTTGACTTTGTCCCATCTGGCAAGTTAAAAAACGTCGTGAAATGATGTACAAGCTTAAAACAAACAGAATGCATACCGCAGCTGAGCAGCTCCCTTCCGCAGGTGGCGGCAAGACTCCGGCGGCCCGATGAGGCGGCCTTGTAAGATCATTAAACTGGATCTTACTGGAAGAAGCTAAAAGTCAGTGCAAGCGAAAGATGGTCAGGATCGACACATACTTGCCATACTTTGCAATCATCTCCTCCTTGGTATAGCTGTCCTCGTCGGGCCCCTCGTCATGCAAGTATAGACAATCCGGGTTGTTGCACGGCTTCACAAGGCGAGTCAGTAAGAGCAATCGGAAAATTAAACGAGACTCACCAAATTCTTTAGCCACGAGTTACAATACTTGTTAGTCCCGAAACAAGCTCTGCAGCCAGAAACAAATTTATCAGTCGCGCATTACTATCTGATGATTGTAGTTCATACCTCAACAACTTTCCCTCAAAGATGCAACCATCTATAGCATTTATGCATTTCACTGCATCATCATCTCTGACAAAAGTCACATACCTGACGAAGAATAACCTGTGTGAGTTCTCAAACACAAAAGCTGAACAAACGAAAACGTACACGCTTGCAGTGGGACCATTATGCGAATGCTGCCTAGATACCGCAACCTTCAAAATCTTGCCATACTGCCCAAAAAAATCTCGCCTCTCCAGCATCTGCTTCACACGGCATGGCGTTACCAAGACGCGAAGAACAGAGAAACAAAGTGTCACCTCTTCATCAGCGAAGTTCACCGGAAAGCCGACAATGTAGACGAGATTACGCTGTACTACTCGTACATTGCTTAGATGCTTTCTTCCCTCCTGCGTCTTCGACTTGGCCTTGTGCGATTTCCTCTTGCTGGCTGTAAACTCGAGCCTTGCAATCACAAAGACGAGCAAAGAATCAGCCTTTTCCTCTCACAGCCTCATCTAAAGTCTAAAGTTCTTACTCGGAGCAGCTTAGCCGCGTCCCGACGACCTTGTCCTTGTCATATGGCGTTCGGCATGCCGGGCACCGCCCTTCGGTGTTCTCCTTGGCCGCATTTTCCATCACCTGGTGCCAGCACCACACGCAAATCTGCGAAGCACACACACGGATTATCGACAACGCTCCACCGATTTCTTCTTCCACAGCTCAAACCTGGTAGCCGCAGTGGCACGGCTTCAAGTGCCGGTCCGTAATATCCATCTCCTCCATGCACAGCGGGCAGTCCAAATCCTCCTCCATCGCGACGAGCAAGCTGGAATTTCCGCGAGGAATTGCCGACGATTGCGTCGAAAAGCCCTAGGAGCCCGGCCCAAAACCCTACAGCTAGAGTGGATCTCCAAGCTCGCGCCGACTAGTCCACGACCTTTCGCGCATCCACCATCGCCGCGCCTAATCTCTCGCAGGCCACTCTTTCTTCTCAATCCCTAGCGCCTTGCCGTCCTCCTAGCGGAAAAAATAATCGTAGAAGCGGCGTTTCGAGGGCCGCGATCGTGCCACGTACGACCAACGCATCCCGGTCGTTGATACGGCGCTTAATGCTCCTATTTGGTTAGCATGCTAAAAAAAGGCAAAACGAAGAGAGAATCGGACAGGAATGATTCCGGTTATGAGTATATTCCTCTTTCAGACTTTGACACGAAGCGAATTGTTCCTGGAAGAACACGAGATCACAAGCCTGTGGCTTTCTTGTGAGAACTCTCGCATCGAAATCATAGAAGAACAAGATTAAACCTTACTTCTTTCTTACTTGGTTGGCAGTGTCGATCTCTTGGCACCGCATTCCGAGCAAAACTTTGCATCCGATCGACCATAAGGAACGTCGCATTTGTCACACCTTTCTCCCGGAGTACATGGAGTCTTCTCGCAATCAAAAATTTCTCTCGTGAGTTCTCGCGGAAAGAAAGAAAAGAATCGGTAGAAACTCTCACAGTCGTGCACGGGAGCGACCACTTTTGTCGTCCTTTGGAACCGGAGCTGGAGCCCCCGACTTCCACTTCAACCTGTGCAAATCCATGATCAAAGCTGAGAGGAGATGAAGGCGAGCACGAAGTTTAATCCAGATCTGTTTAGATTGTGCAAGCATTAGATGACAAGCTTCCAAAGTTCTCGGAGATAAAAGTACTTGCCTTCAATCTCGAAGCCCCAGAGGAAGATGGTCCAGCAGCCTGTTCTGGAAGAAACGTCCTTGTTTCAAGCAAAGGATTTAAAAAAGGGAATGGACGAACGTACTTGCGCCACGTTGGACGAGTCCAGGTGGCAGGCGATTGGAGAGCGCCGCGGCAGTGAGCCCGGTTCCAGCTTTTTTGGCGGGGCGAAGGGCCGTACAGCTCTTTTGATGGTGCTTGAAAGCTTCCGGACGAAATTTTCGATCGCAGTGAGGGCATTGCTCCAAATTGCCTTCCCATTGCGCATAGGCCCTGCGAAACATTCATCCACAAAATCAGTAAGAACTTTGATCACGAAGAGGAAATAGGAAGAGCTCATTCTGAGGGGGGAGAGAGAGAGAGAGAGAGAGATGGAAGAAAAGAATGATCTAGGAACGGATTGGAAGAGCTCACTCTGAGAGAGTGATGGAAGAAAGAATGATCTACATGGATTGGAAGAGCTCACACTGAGAAGAATGGAAATTCTCGACCAAGAGAGAGAAAAAGAATGAAATGGAATACTTCAAGGGAAGGGATTGGAAGAGAAGAATGGAAATTCTCGACAAAGGATGAGAGAGAATGAAATGAAATGTCTACGAAGGAATAGATTGGAAGAGCTCACTCTGAGTCTGAGAAGAATGGAAATTCTCGACAAAGAGAGAGAAATCTTTGAAGGAAAGAGAGAGAAAGAACTTGAGGATCAAGGCAAGAAATTTGGAATGGAGCTTACGCGTCGTTGAATGCATCCACATTGTAGCCTCCCGAGCTCGTCGCGATGGGAATCTCGGCGGGCGGCAGCGGCAATGGCCGGCGCTCCTTTGGCGGCTTGAGCTCCTCCTCAGCTAGCCATTTCTTCTGGCACTGCGGGATGTGGATCGGCAAACTGGCCACGAAATATCACCAAAGTCTCACAGCAAGATCGCGCGGCAGTGAGATCGAATCGAAGCTTTACCTCTTTGTTCCATACTCGCGGCCGCAGAGGTAGCACATCAGCATTTTGGGCCTGGCGGCCATGTTGCCGCCCACGGCGATGTCCATCGGGGGCGCGATCCAAGAATTCCTGCCGAGACGAGGGCGATCGCGGAGAAAATCGGTGGCATTCCACGGCGCGCGATCGATCGAGAGTGATCCAAAGAAAGGATAGAAACCCCAGAAACGCCCACTGCCACCACGGACAGTATAACGTTCTCACGGATGGCGTGGGGCAATTGTAGCGGTTGGATCACAAACTCTACGGCTAGAATTAAATCCTTTCTCATTGATCGGCGAGTGGATTTGGTCTTACAATATCGAAATTGACCATCGCGCAAGCGAGGAGTTTGTTCTTGGGGTCTAACATCTCGAGCTTCAATCGATACGCTCCCTGCAAGAAAAAAAACTTTAGATACATAGTTTGTACGAAGATCTTCTTACCGATGGCGTGACCGATGGCAAGTTTTGGGAGCTCTTGAGCACAAAGTTTCCTGCTTCAACTGGACAGCTTGTTTTCTGGCACAGATCGTAGATCTCCCTGCGCACAAAAATTCCATGGAAGTAGACTGTGATCGCAAGCTTTCCCGACGCCAATCTAGCACCTGATGGAAAACTCACGCTCTTTAATATACATATACAGCTCTGAAGAAGAACTTAACTTGATGAACCAGTGACTTGGAACTCGACGTCTTCGCCAGTAATCGCAGGATCTGGGACAACTTTCACATCTTGGAGAGTGATCCCACGAGGGCGATGATCTGCACGAAAACGAGGGAAACGAGTTAACAAAACCAAGGAAAACTTAAAGACAACTCACCACAAGGTGTCCATGAGCTGCTCGCCGAGACAACCGAGAAGGAAAGAACAGCTAGAAGCAGTAAGCTCTGGAAAAACTTCTCCATAGCTAGGTTTCACAAAGAGGACAAAGCCTTTTCGATTCATAAATAGGCAACTCAAAAGGAAAGCACAGAACCCTTTTTATCGTTTTTGCGAAACTTAAAAGCTTACGCTGCCGCGTCTAATCGTCGCCAAACGATCTGGAACTGGATGTTTGCACAGGCCAAAAGGCTGGAGCCCTGAACGATCTGCATTCTAATCTTGTACTTTCCCTGAGAGAGAGAAAGAAAGTTTGTGAGAGTGAGAGAGAAGATCTAAAGAACAAAAGAAAAAAAAATCCTGTGACTTACAGAGGGCGTAAATCCAGGGAGCGCTTGGGTGCTGTTCAAGACGAAATCACCAGCAGCAATTGGGCACTTTGTTTTCTCGCACAAATCGTCCACCTCTCGATGCACAGGGATGTTATGCCATAGCACAGTGACAATCACAGTGCCGGACTTGATTGGAACACCTTGAAAAAGCAGTCAATTCGCAAAGAATCACGCAATAATCACTTGGAAAAGAAGCTTCGCAGAGAAAACCTACTCGTGCTCGCTGGAACAACGAATGCCGCATCCTGGCCGCTCACAACGGGATCCGGCAGGACCTCCACGTCCTTGATCTTGACGGGATAGCTCTTGTACTTGTCTGGAGGAAGAGAGCAAGGATTGTTATGCCCTAATTCGCCAAGCAGCTAGACAGGACGAGGGAATGCCACGCGCTTACCGCATAACTCCCAGGAGCTCGCCACAGCCAGAGCCGCGGTGGCCGCCATGGCCAAGACGCACAAGAGATTTCCCGCCGAAGCCATAAAAATGCCCCAATTCAGAAACCATACATACCAATTTTATAATCCATGGGACTTTTGATAACACACAGCAACAGTGAGTATCTCTCACATATATATGAAGTGTTTAAAGTATCTTGAGCAACGCAGAACCATGTAAAGAGTATATGAATGAATGAATGATGAAACAGGCAAGGCTTGTATAACAATAAAACTCTGTTATCATTCATTCATTCAGTTTACAAGGTCTTGCAGCAAGAAGCATGAGACCGATAGGATTAAATATGTTGCAGTGACAATTACTTTAGGATCTAGTTTTCTGAAGATCAATACGAAGGCCAGCCACAAGGGACGAGGTGGACAACATAGATGCTGATGAGATTGGAGGACAAACAGGCATAGCGCCTAATCACTGAGCCTGGGAACCTCAGAGCATTCCGTTCTTGTATAACGAACTCAGTCTCTATTGCCTAGAAAACAAGCTCAAATTTATTAAGTGAAGAGAAGAAGTCTGCAGAAAGTCAGTCCTCCTTCAATCTCATCCTCCTCATCTCTTCTTCCAACGCTGTCAGTAAGAGCTTCTTGCGTCCCTAGCATGCAAATAATACCTCATATATTATTATGTTTGTTTATCTAAAGACCAGCTTACCAGGTCGCGATAACCACGCACGAAAGGATGATCATCCAGTTGCACTGCTGTAGGTCTGTTTGTTCCTCTTTCGAAGCACCATGCAAAAAGTGATGGCATTCGACCAGGAAGCTGTTAGGGATCTCCTCCGCACCAGATTGGACATTGACTTCCCGTCCAAAGAAGTGTGGAGAGCTGTGATGAAACCAACCACTTAAAATGTTAAAAAAAAATTTAAAAAAATGCAAAGCAAACCCTGGAGGGAAAAAAATCTTTGCTGATGCTTGAGTATTTACTCTGTGGCTCCAAATTCTTGATCATTTCAAGTACAACACAGCCCAGGCTCCAAACATCCGCTGAAAGACTATCACAATACTGGAGATACAAGTTTCAGCAATGTGGCCACGATTATCAATCCACAAACCTCGGCTGGCATCTCAGGAACGCTTCAATCTGGTAAGGAAAATCGTAACAGTTTCAGATTTTACAGAGACACGTACCGATTGCAAACCGATGCCATAATGAGATAGCTTAACAACTTCATCCAAAGTATCCACAAGTATGTTTGCAGCTGTGAGCGCCCTGACAAAGAATCTACAGATCAGTATGAAGTTTTCACTTGGAATTGATCACTCTTAAAACATGAACCCGTGTCTTGTGCTTCTGCTATGAAGATACTCTAAGCCAGATAAAATCTGACTAGTGTAGTCTCGAACTGCATCTCTGTTGAATGACACAGTTGCAAGTGTTTTTCCACGTGCGTTCTTCTTATAAATGAACAGCATGCAATTCACAATCCATGGATAGTTTATTGCTTCAACGACTGCCTCAGATGCATAGTACTGCACGATGTGGGGGTGCCGCAGAGCGCTGAGTTCTGCAACTCGCTGAAAGTCATAAGTCAGATGTGCATGAGCTACTAAGCTAGAGAGTAGACTACTTCCCACCTTAGCCAGGTTCTTAAACTGTGCAGGGAGCACATCGGAACTGTAAAGCACAATTCTGCAGCAGGGTCGGCCTCTGTAAAGGCCTTGAACATATATATGTTTGGAGTGGAGATCAGAGTGTGGAATAATGTCTGTCTGTCTCCACTCAGCAGTGTCAGCACCTGTCCTGCCAGCATGAGCTCAAATTCATAGCCTGTTACGTTTATACACACCTGCGTGCTGTCTTCGAAAGGTTTGCAAGATATTGATTATCTGATAAGTGTATTGTCGAACTTCATCTTCGTTGAATGACAGACTTGCAAGTGTTATTCCAGGTACGTCCTCCTCATAAATGAACAGCATGCAATTCAGAATCCATGGATAGTTTATTGCTTCAACGCCTGCCTGAGATGCATAGTACTGCACGATGTGGGGGTGCCACAGAGCACTGAGTTCTACAACAACCTGAAAGCCAAAAGTCAGATGTGTATCAACTACTAAGCTAGAGAGTAGACTTCTTTACCACCTTAGGCAGGTTCTCAAACTGTGCAGGGAGCACATTGGAACTGTAAAGCTCAATTCTGCAGCAGAGTCAGCCTCTGTAAATGCCTTCAACACTGGAGTGTGAAAAAATGTCTCGTCTCCACTCAGCACCTGTCCTGTCAGCGTGAGCTCAAATTCATAGCCTGTTACGTTTATACATGCTGCTGTTTTCGAAAGGCTTGCAAGATATCGATTATCACATCCATGTCTGGAAAGTCATAGTTACTCTGGTTCATGATTTCTTTCAGGGCCTTTGCATTTTATTCATCATAATTAGTTTTAGCCAGCTTCACAAACAGTTTTAATGATTCACAAAGTAAGTTTTTCAATTTTGTTGCATTCCCCCTTTCTTGTCGCCACCAATAAACCATGAATCGACAATATTATGCAGCCTCAAGTCAACCTTAACTTCCCAAAAACCATGTCTATGCAAGTGTAGAACAGCTTCTACAACTTGGTAAGTGACTTCCAGAAGTTGAGACATGGTGAGTTTGACGGTCGCCACTCTCCATAAATATGCGACACTCACGATTCTTGGTAAGTATGTAATGCTTCCTGGTATCGTGGCAGTGGCACCATCCAAAAATCTTCACAATAGAGGAACTTGGACCTAGGAAAGGACCATTCGTCACCTCGAGATCCTCATCATAATCGAGCTCCACAAGTTAGCAGCCTGACCAAGCCAACCAAACCACTCCTCAGACCACTTCTCAGTAGGAGCAGTAGGCCAATCTTCCATGTTTATTCTGGGACAGTAGCCACTTTGTCTTTGGGATAAGTACTCGACAAGCTCCTCGGCATTCTTCACCAATTCGGTACAATCTTCGTTTGCCAAATTGTGGAGGTCATAATACGGATCCTGCTCCTGCTCAATATCGGACAGCCGCTCAAGAACATGGCCCGCCCACATACCCTCTTTTAGAACCCTTGACCTACGAATTGCGTCCGAGTTGATTATGTCCACACATTCCTGAAGCTCTGACAGAAGTTCCACAACTTCCCATCTCCTGTCATACCTGGATGCAGCGATCCACTCCCAGTGCTCTTTATGACTGCATTGCCCGAGAAATTCCTTCACTCTATCCAATACATGGGCAAGGCGCTCCAAGGCCGCAGATAGGGGTGGGATTGAGAAAGGTGGCCCGGCATTGATGATCTGCCCCCACAAGCGGCAGTACAGGGCATGTTGATTGCATACCAGAAACAGTAGCCTGCATAGACGAGGATACGCTTTGGCATTTGGCGCAAGCTCAGAAATCGCATCGATCGACCTCAGTATGTCCTCCATAGCTCCCTGAAACCCAGGCTTTGACTTGGGTGAAGGGGGGAGGGGGTGTGCAGATATATGTAGCGCTGTTCATCTTCTTGAGCTCCACCCAAGTTGGCAAAAAATGAGCCAAGTCAACAGGGAGTCAATAAAGAATAGTTTGTTGTAATATTTATTATCGCTTAAAGAATATTTTGAATTTTTATTGCGTACTGTTATATAATATCAGGTATTATTATAACTATAACAAATCATATCTCAAATCCATAGAACTAGTCTTCTTCTCTCTCGGCTTTTTTGTTTCTCTCTCTTCTTTTGATCATCAAGCTTCGACATGAAAGCTGACTTTGTCCTCCATAGAGTTTGGCTTTGGGGCTGGGTTGGGTGAAGGGGGGAGGGGGTGTGCAGGTATACGTAGCGGCGTTCATCTTCTTGAGCTTCACCCAATGGCAAGGAAGGTGCATATCAAGGTTTGCAGCGCTCGTGGCTTGATGCCGAGAGATGGATGCGGATCAGCAAGTCCTTACTGTATGGTGAGTTTCGACGGGCAGCAGGTCAAGACCCAAGTACGACACAGGACTCTGAATCCGGAATGGAACGAGACCCTGGATCTCAACGTTGAGGGGGATGCATTGCAGCGAAGCCATGTTCGTGTCTCTGTTCTGAATTACACGAATCGGCGTCCTCTGGGGAAAATCAAGATAGAGGGTAGTGAGGTTCCGCATTGTTCATCTGAGCCTTCCGATTCCGAGCAGCGAAAGTACCGGCTGAAGACCGGCTTGAGCTGCGTCGCGATCAAGGAGAGAGGTTCGTTGACACTCAAGCTATGGTGGAGCGGCCCTGTTGACCATCATGAACATCCTTCACGTCGGGTCCGAATCCCTGCACCACAAATTGACAGCGTCAAGCATGAAGCTGAACTCGATAACATCATGATGAACATAAATCAGACTGCAAGTGCTGTCGAAGTCCATAAGGAACAGTGCTTGCTGTTGTGTTTGGTTTGCAAGGACAGCGTTGAAATGGTGAGAGGGTATGCAGGCAGTAGTGAGCTCTTCTTAAGGAGGCTAAGACAATTCATCAGGAAAGCAAACGGGGTGATTCGAGAGTGTTCCAAGCTTGAGGAGCATTGGGAGTGGCTTGCGGTTGTGAAATACGACAGGGAATTGGAAATCGAGGAGATCGTGGAGGAACTTCATTTCATGTGTGGGCTCATTGACGAAAGTCCTATTCAGGCTCACCTGCCAGAAATCCATGCAGTAGCCCAGCTCGACAAAGCTGCACTGGAAAAACAGGCACTAGATGGGAAATTTAAAAGTCACTATGCTAAATACATACTAGAGAGAGTAAATTCTTCAGAGCTGCCCGAGTTGAACTCGGAGAATGTGAATGTTCATTTCGGGGAAATGCTCGGTAGAGGAAGCTATGGTGTTGTTCGTAAAGGAACGTGGCATCAAAGGCTAGTTGCAGTCAAGGAGTTCAGGGAGTCTAATCTTTCATCACGAGAACTGCGCGCAGTATCACGTATACAGGCTGCTCCTCACATTGTTCAAACCATCGGCTACTACAAGGTTGACGAAAGCTGTACCCACTTGGTCATGGAGGTAATGAGGATGGATCTAAAAGAGTATGCCAGCAAGAACAAAGGGCTCACGCACTTGCAACTGGTCGAGATGCTGCTCCAGATTACCAAGGGCCTCAACTTCCTGCATGGGAAAAACATTGTGCACAGAGACCTCAAGCCAGAAAACGTTCTAATCGATTTCACTGATGAGGACGAAGAGCAGCTTGTCCTGAAACTCGCCGATTTCGGTACTGCATACATCAACTTCAATACTGAACTTTCACATACAGCTCCAATAGGGACGCGTATTTTCATGGCCCCTGAGCTACAGAGTGAAGAAATTAAAAGAAATGGTGAGACCGTGTACTCAAGATCGGTGGACCTTTACAGCCTTGGAATGACATTCTCCCAGTTGGTCTTGTCGCAGCCTGCCATTGGGACGCCAACAGCAGAGCTGGAGGCTCTGATATGTCGATGTTCTTCTGAAGAGCCATCCGAAAGACCGGTTGTTGATGAGGTTCTGAAGTCATTACGTAACATTTTGCGCAACATTCTGTGCTGCAGTCTTGTCGGCGGAAGTGCTATATGAAACCTGCCATGCACAAAGCATATATGTGCATTTTTAAGTATGGTAGCAACCATGCAGATCTATGGATATTTTTTTTTTCAATTGCTATAATAGCAATTTAAATATGATTGTATTTATAATATTTTTGTTATTGGATATGTGGCATGACACATTAGACTGCAATGCACCCACAGCTTCCAAAAGTCGAGAAGTCATCTGACTCTCATGAAGAAGAAATCTGAATGCCGAAGTTACCACACTTTGGAAAGTAACTCGTGCATTCGTCAACCCAAATGGCATGACATAAAATATATAACAGCCCCACTCTGTAACAAATGTTGTCTTTGCTTGATCCTCAGGAGCCACCTAGATCTGGTTATATCCACTATAACCATCCATATCAATTCTGTGATATCATTGCAAATTTAGTAAGGTTTTTTTTCCTCATTTTTGCCTTTTTCTCATTTAATTTGTGATTTTCTGATTGTGACTTCTCTCTCCTTTCCTTTACACAAAATCAACTGTGTAATTTGCCCATCATTTCTCATGAGGTAATGGCACAAAGGCTTTTTTTGCTGGCTTCACCATGCTTCAAGTGTTGAGTATGTTGGTTTTGCAACAAACAATTGGATCATATGCTAGTTGCAATAAAGTATTAGCTTTATCAATTTCTCACACTCTTATAAATTTTTCAGATTTCAATGGTTTATTGTGCTTGAAAGTTTTCTTTCTAGGGCTTTTGCTTTTTGACTTGATTTTTATGATCATTATAGTGAGTTTGTTTTGGGGAGTGTGGATTATTACAACACAATATTTGTATATAAGTAAATAACTAATTTATACCAATTCCTCTCCAATGCAGGTACTAATGTGTGTGGTTTCTATTTTAGATTCTTTCTATGGCCATAAGTTTGCAAATCACTACATTACAGTCATGTAACCAAGTGTGTGTCATTCAAACTACTCCAAAAATCTCAATTACTAATTTTCTGAGCTCAAAATCTCAAATCATTTCGTTAATGCTAATACATTTTAAGCTGGTATGGTTTGAATTTTGAAGGTTAAGCATTAGAAATTTAGCAGTCACTATATTAAGTAAGGATAGTGAGATGATATACTTTATATATGAGGGGATACTATGTTTATATTGTTATGTATATACCTCCCACATTTACACTTTTGTGGCGTTTTATTTTCTTTACAGGAGAGAGTGTATATATATATATATACACTCTCTCCTGTAAAGAAAATAAAACGTCACAAATGTGTAAACTAGGAGCAAATAATTCCATATATAACTTAATAATACTTGTTTGCATACAACATCAAAATTAGAGACTATGTCATCTTCTTTTCTTCCCACACAACAAACTTGCATGTATGTGTTTCCACATAACTTTCCTCCATTGCAAATCACAAAGTTAGAGGAGGAAGGTGAAGAGAAAGATCTCACTATTATAGAGATTTATAAAAGTAGTGTTGAATTTTTAGAATGTTGAAAAAAAATTTTGCTAGTGCAAGATAACATATTGAATATAGTGTATGTTGTTGTAAATGGTGTGATGATTATATATAACATATATCCTTTGCATTAATTGCTCTTAAATATCTCTTACTTATTTTCATTCATTTCCTCTTTGTAGAACTACTAGCAAAACTACTGTCATGTATTTTAGACTATAATTTTCCATTGTATGGTGTAAGATGATGGACGAATGTGAGGTAGGTGAATCTGAGATGACAAGAGAGGATTATTCTTGTGATTAATGGATTTAATTGAAAATTATATTTGAAAAAAATATAAAATTTTGAAACTGATTTCAAATCAAAATCAAAATCTACATAAATTCATTGAGTCATGAAAAGAAACCATTTACATTAAAGACAAAATTAAAAGATAATATTTTAATTTCTTTTCAAATTTTAAAATTACATACAAATATTTTAAGTATCTATAAATTCTTAGGAATATTTTATTACCCTAGCTGTTCACTGAATGTGCTTTAAAAATGCCAAAACCAAATACGTTCTTAGGGAAATTATTCAGACTATGGAAAGAGTTCAAAAATAAGATAGTGACAAAAATTTTCATTCTACTTTAATCACTTAACCACACTTTCAACCACTTAAAAATGTCTCACTCATAACTTTCACAAATATTCATATCAATTTAGGGTGACTTCTATAATCTTATTAAACCTATAAAAATAGATTTAACTATTGTTATTTCAATTATTAATGTTAAAACTTTGGAAGGATGTATAACTACCTTAAATATGGCCTCAAATCAACTTTGATTTTATACTTGGTCCAAATATATAGCTTTTATATCACACACCAAAAATGTTATTCACATATCAAGTTTTTATATTAAAGATAAATCCATTTTCATTTGCCTCATTAGTAGTTTAAGACCATTTATATATATAAAACACTTTATTTTTTTCCTTTTAAATTAACTGAAAAAAGGTAATTGCTAACATTTCTAACTTGTTTATATATATATTCTTAACTAATTCTTTTGAAAAGGAAGAGATGCCAAGGTGTATGAATGAGAGGCTGTGCCGACAATAGAGAGGCGAGAGAGCAGCAGAACAAAAATCATTGGCAGGCTTGTCGCTAATATTGCAAAGTGGGACTTCAGCAGTCTCCAGGTGGTGGTAAATCCACCCAGTTGTGCCCAAACCTAATTTCTCAATAAACCTACAGAATTTGAGTAGTAAACGAGATCCTGGATTTCGACTTTGAGGGGGATGCATTGCAGCGACGCCATGTTGGTGTCTCTGTTCTGAATTACACGAATGGGGGTTCTCTGGGGAAAATCAAGATAGAGGGTAGTGACGTTCCACATTGTTCAGCTCGGCCCGAGCAGCGAGAGTACCCGCTGAAGATCAGCTTGGGCTGCATCGCGATCATGGAGAGAGGTTCGTTGACACTCAAGCTATGGTGGAGCGGCCCTGTTGACCATCATGAACATCCTTCACCTCAGGTCCGAATCCCTGCACCACAAATTGACAGCGTCAAGCATGAAGCTGAACTCGATAACATCATGATGAACATAAATCAGACTGCAAGTGCTGTCGAAGTTCATAAGGAACAGTGCTTGCTGTTGTGTTTGGTTTGCAAGGACAGCGTTGAAATGGTGAGAGGGTATGCAGGCAGTAGTGAGCTCTTCTTAAGGAGGCTAAGACAATTCATCAGGAAAGCAAACGGGGTGATTCGAGAGTGTTCCGTGCTTGAGGAGCATTGGGAGTGGCTTGCGGTTGTGAAATACAACAGGGAATTGGAAGTCAAGGAGATTGTGGAGGAACTTCATTTCATGTGCAGCAAAAGTTTTATTCAGGCTTTCTTGCCAGATATGCAAGCAGCAGCCCAGCTCGACAAAGCTGCACTGGAAAAACAGGCATGAGATGGGAAATTTAGAAGTCACTATGCTAAATACATACTAGAGAGAGTAAATTCTTCAGAGCTGCCCGAGTTGAACTCGGAGGACGTGAGTGTTCATTTCGGGGAATTGCTCCATAGAGGAAGCTATGGTGTTGTTCGTAAAGGAACGTGGCATCAAAGGCTAGTTGCAGTCAAGGAGTTCAAGGAGTCTCAAGATCTTCCATCACAAGAACTGCCCGCAGTATCAAGTATACAAGCTGCTCCTCACATTGTTCAAACCATCGGCTACTACAAGGTTGACGAAAGCTGTACCCACTTGGTCATGGAGGTAATGAGGATGAATCTAAAAGAGTATGCCAGCAAGAACAAAGAGCTCACGCTCTTGCAACTGGTCGAGATCCTGCTCCAGATTACCAAGGGCCTCGACTTCCTGCATGGGAAAAACATTGTGCATAGAGACCTCAAGCCAGAAAACGTTCTAATCGATTTCACTGATGAGGACGAAGAGCAGCTTGTCCTGAAACTCACTGATTTCGGTACTGCATACATCAACTTCAATATTGAACAATCACATACAGCTCCAGTAGGGACGAGGTTTTTCAGGCCCCCGAGCTGCTGAGTGAAGAAAGTAGAAGAAATGGTGAGAGCATGTACTCAAGATTGGTGGACCTTTACAGCCTTGGATCTCCCAGTTGGTCTTGTCGCAGCCTGCCATCAGGATGCCAACAGTAGAGCTGGAGGCTCTGATATGTTGATGTTCTTCGGAAGAGCCATCCGAAAGACCAGTTGTTGATGAGGTTCTGAAGTCATTACGTAACATTCTGTGCAACATTCTGCGCTGCAGTCTTGTTGGCGGAAGTGCTATATGAAACCTGCCATACACAAAGCATACATGGGCATTTAAAAGTATGGTGGCAACCATGCAGATCTATGGATTTATTTATTTATTTCTATTATAAATTGCTATAATAGCAATTTAAATATGATTGTGTGAGTGCATGGAATATGGAAAGGGAATACAGAAATGTGCATATCAATTAGCCCAAAAACCCTGGCTTATATACAGGAGCAAGTGGTCCGGATTGAAACCAATCCGACGGCTACCAAAATCCCACTACGCTAATATTAGTATACGGCATCGTAGCCGTACACTTGGCCCTCACATCATCCTCTCCTCTCGGAATAATGGAAGACCATCAGGGTTCTCTTGTAGATGGGCCGGGATCTGGAGGAACATTAGGAGGAGGCATCGGTGGATCTGTAGGTGGCATTAGCTGCTCTTGATCCCTTTGTATGAAGCATTTTAGCCGCTGCACATGCACAATCTCTGGAGGATTGGTCTGCTGAACGTCATGCTAAACCTCATAAACTTGTGGTCCAACTTGCCGCAACACCCGATACGGTCCTTTTCACTGCGCAAGAAGTCCCTTAGATAAACCATGTACCGTAAGATGAGGAAAACGGACTAACACCAAATCATCCACTTTGTACTCCGCAGGTGGACGATGATGACAGTTGTAGCGTCGTTGTTGTCCTACTTGTACGTGGCATAAATGTTCGGCAGACTCTGCTCGGACTAGTGGAAGAATGCTCGTCAAATACTGATCCCACGACCTAGAATCGGCAGCTCGCGGCAATCGCGAAGGTAAACCTAGCTCTGTTGGTAATATTAGATCATGACCATATAAAAGTTTATATGGTGAAGCACCAATAGAACTTTGCACCCCCGTGACATATGCATACCGAAGAGACGGCAAATAACCATCCCAATCCGAATGCTGAAAGTTCACATACTTCGCAATCATCCCTTTGAATGTCCGAACGAGCCGCTCCACCAGACCGTCTGATTGTGGATGATAAGCACTCGTGAAAGTGTGGCGTATCCCCAACCGAGACGTCAAAACATGAAATGCCTCAGCCATAAATGCAGGACCATTATCCGAAAGAATCCGCTCTGGACAAGAATGCTGGAACACCACTCGATTTAGGAGGAAGTAGCCAACAGCAGTTGCAGAGGCGCTAGCAAGAGCACCAACTTCCACCCAACGAGTCAAGTAGTCAGAAGCAATAATAACATACTCATTGCCAGTAGTCGACCGTGGAAAAGGTCCCATAAGATTAAACGCCACCAACTCAAACGGACGGGAAACCGCAATTGACTCCAACCGTCCTTCCGTAGCACGAGGGAGATTATTATGAGCTTGGCACCAAACGCAGCTACGCACATACCAGATAACATCATGTCGCATCTTCGGCCAGTAAAAAGACCTGCGCAACTTCTTGGTTACATGACGGTGTCCCATATGCCCACCTAGAACAGGAGAATCATGGTAGGCATGGAGAAACCGCGGAATAAAGACAAAAGGCACCACCAGCCGTAAATGATCCTCAGGATCCGTCCCCACAAAATAAAGAAGGCCATCTTCAAGGCGATATTGAGAATGTAAATGCCGGAAAGGCAAGTCATCAGCAAGTGATGTAGGATTCTCAAACCCATTTCGAAGCCTTTGAATCCATGGCTCAATCTTTTGAGCCTCGCGAACATCATCAAGAGAAGGTAGATCCTGCTTTGCGCCTTGTGGACACTGAACGTCAAGGACAGCAACCGCCGACGGCACAGAATCCTCGTCTAGAAAATCTACAGATGCTAGAACAACAGGCTCGTCAGAAACATGAGAAGTGAGTGAAGAAGGAAGAGGAGCTCGAGAAAGGGCATCAGCATCAGCCATAGAACTCCCTGGGCGATGAACAACATCAAAATCATATATCTGAAGCTTCAAAGCTGTCGCGCATGTGACTTCGGGTATCGAAAGTTACCTGTCGGCTAGTCCTTACGGACACTCTTACCTTACTGCCACGATGGCAGGAGGTTGGTATTGCTGGACCCGTTATCAGTCTCCGCCTAAGCTAGTTGAGAAACTGGTCCTCGCGTGTGCACTTGACCAGATGAGCATAAGGACGGAATTCCTACGTGCTATTTGTCAAGCATACTTGACCTGGTTAGAGAAACTCATTCGTTGACTTGCACTTGCTAGTGTTGGGAACCCCCGCGATGTTGAGATTGGTCCCTCAATATCGCTAGATGATAGCTTACCGTGTCTGCCAAACACCCTCGCTATCATGCCCTTTGTGTTAGTCTCATTTCGGTCCCAAATGCTATTTATGGAAAGTGTCCAGATTTGCTCATTTTGCATATCTATGGAATGTAGAGATCGGCCTGAACACAATGGTGTTCGTCCCGTGTCCAAATTCACATTCTAGCGCCATTCCATATTTAGTAAGTTTCGAGCTTGTCCCAGAGACTAACTCCTGATACTAAGGGAGGCTTGGGGTGAAAGCCCAAAGCATGTGTTCCTCAAGGGGGGGGGGGGGGGGGCTGTGGGGGGTTCCAAATGTATAGTAGGGATAGTGGGTAGGTCGGGCATGGCCGACCAACCTGAGGCATAGTCTAGCTCCCGCTTGCGTGCCTGTCCTTGTTCTGCGTCCGGCTTGGGTCTAAGCCCAAGTTCCATTCCATGCTAGCTGGTGGAGTACCCATGTCCTCGCGTTAGGCCACCGGTATGCCGAAATAGCGCCAGACTCCGTTTGGCTCCGTTTTGCGTGCTGGTCCTGGCATTGGGATGCTGGTTACTCTAGGACTGTTCTAAGTCGCTCCGGGTTCCTGTCCCTTCGCTCCTTGGGCTGTATGCTTAGGAGTTGCTCCGTGGGTCGGTTCCGTCACTCCTTGGCTCCACGCTTGGGAGTTTGGCACCGTTCCTTTGTTCAGTGGCCCAAGGCCCTGAACCTCGGGTTCCTATGGACACGTGGCATGGACACGTGGCATGTGACATGTGGCATCTGTCACGTGGCACAAAGAGGGTTAGGTTCCGCTTCGTGGTGTTATCCTATGGTAAATCACCATAGGATAAAGGGTAAAAACCACGTGCGCTACAAAAGCCCACCGAGCAGTACGACTAACCAGGTTCTTCCGCTTCAATAATGAAGTAACAGTAGTATGGTCACCTTCAAGTAACATCTGAGAACCATGTAGATATGCATGAAGTTTCTCGAAACCCCAAACTGCTGCTAAACACTCCTTCTCCGTCGTGGAGTAGTTCATCTCTGCTGGTTGTAATGTACGGCTTATATACGCAATAGGATGGTGTTGACCAGGCACACTCGAGCTCTCTTGCATACACACACCTCCAAGACCAATGTCAGAAGCATCCATGCGCAAAATAAAAGGTCGAGTGTAGTCAGGATATGCCAAAACCGGAGGAGTCGTCAATAGCATTTTGAGATCCCCGAACGCCTGCTCACAATCCGAAGACCAGATGAAAGATGATGTTGATGACTTCAACAATGCTCACAATTGTGCAGTGCGATCAGAAAGATGATCCACAAAACGACCGAGATACTACACCTTGCCCAAGAAGCGCTGCACATCATTCACACATTTCGGAGTAGGGAACTTTAGAACAGCCACAAGTTTGTCAGGATCAACTTGCAAACCCTCACGAGAAATACGGTACCCAAGATAAGTTGTATCCTTGGACCCAAACGCGCACTTTGACCTCTTCAACTTTAAACCAATATCGCGTAGCCGATCCAACACTTTACAAACATCACGAACGTGCTCCTCCCACGTCCCCTCCGAGTGAATCAAGACATCATCAATGAAGTCGGCAGTCACCTCTGGCATATCACAAAGAACCTCGTCCATCATCCGTTGGAAAGTTGCTGGAGCGTTGTTCAAACCAAACGGCATCACCAAGAACTTGTACAAACCAAACGGTGTACGAAAAGCAGTCTTAGGAATATCTTTTGCGGCCATTGGTACTTGCCAGTACCCAGAAGCAAGTGTGAGACACAAAATCCCTAGGCCCCAAAGTGGAGACGGAAGGGCGCCATGTGGTAGTGGCCGAAGCGAGAGCCAAACGAGCGTAACACGTTTGGACCAAAAGCTCCAACTTGAAAAGTCAAGAGCGGGAGTGGAACTCCCAACGAAGTGCTCGAGGAACGTGCACGAAGCGAGAAAAAAGCGAGGCTCCAAAAAGGGACCCAAAAGGACCAACACATGACACGTGGAAGTGTCCGAGATGGACTCGAGTTGGAGTCCGAAGTGGAGTCCGAGATGGACCCGAGTTGGAGTCCGAAGTGGAGTCCGAGATGGACCCGAGTTGGAGTCCGAAGTGGAGTCCGAGGTGGACCCGAGTTGGAGTCCGAAGTGGAGTCCGAGATGGACCGAGACGGAGTCCGATATGGAGTCTGAGATGGACCCAAGAAGGAGTCCGAGATGGAGTCCGAGATGGACCCGAGATGGAGTCCGAGAAGGAGTCCGAGATGGACCGAGACGGAGTCCGATATGGAGTCCGAGATAGACCCGAGATGGGGTCCAAGATGGAGTCCGAGATGGACCGAGACGGAGTCCGATATGGAGTCCGAGATGGACCCGAGATGGGGTCCGAGATGGAGTCCGAGATGGACCCGAGATGGAGTCCAAGATGGAGTCCGAGATGGAACCGAGACCGAGACCGAGACCGAGGCCGAGACCGAGACCGAGACCGAGACCGAGTCCGAAACCAGGACCGAGTCCAAGTCCGAGTCCGAGTTCGAGCCCGAGTCCGAGTCCGAATACTAATACAGGCAGTTGGGTGAAAGCCCAAAGCGATCGTCCCCCAGGGGGGGGGGGGCTGCGGGGGGTTCCAAAAGTATAGTAGGGAGAGTGTGGGGGTTGGAGCCCAGTGGAGCCAGTTGGGCCAGGAAGGGCCAGTTTGGTCCAGGAAGGCCATACCCAGTGTTGGGTGATGAGCTGGCCACTGGGAAGTCCAAGACTAGAGTGAATACGGACCGACAAGCGGGGTAGCTTGGTAAAGTGTTCAAGAGCCGGCTCTAGTTCCCCCGGGAGATCGACTGGCCGATGCTCCCAGTCCAAGTGTGGGTGGCACTACCTACTTGGATACCTGGTGTGGCTCAACGGAACCCGCTCTAAGCCCATGGCTAGAGCACCCAAGGGCAGAAGGCGAGGAGAGTACCCAGGTGGCTCGCGTAAGGCCACGATGTTCCGAAATGTTGTCCCAAAGGCCCAGACTATGGAAAGGAAGAGGAGCAGTCCTCTGGGGTAGTGACCAAGGACACAGTCGTGTGGTGAGGAAGTCCCAGAGGACCGTGGGACTTAGTGGTCGGGCCTGTGGGTCTCGATTGAGTGGCAGTGTTGGCAAACATTGCCAGGGGCAGAAAGGGACTTAGTGGGGACTGACAGAGGGATGTTGGGGAAGGCTATTCCCCTTGTCGGTGGGCATCCTAAGGATGCTAAGGAGTGGATCTGAGATGACCACTCACGGATGGTTTGCATAGTCTTGGAGAGCCAAGACTGTGATGCAAGTGGTATTGGACTACCAGTGTGGCAAAGGTGATTGGGCATGGCCTTAGCGTAACGGGCTGCTATGTCGGTGGTACCTTTGAGTGTCGGTCATGGGATCGAATACGTGGAGCACTTGGACCAAGTGCAAATGTTGAGTGGCATGGATGCCATTCTCGGGGCTAGCAAGTCCCAAGTCCTGGATTGGACTTATGGAGGTTGTGAATGAAACTCCTCCAAGTGGTTAGAGGTGTGGTTAAGTGACTAAAGTAGAATGGAAAATTTAGTCACTTACAATTTGGTATCGGAGCTGTTCCTTAGTTCGACTTTTATTGGTGCTCAAGTATATCACCACTGGTGTTGGCAACGGAAGGTCCGAGAAGTGGGCCTATCCTTGAGGAGTAGCAGGTTGGGAAGACATGGCTCTCCATTACAGTTCATGTGTGAACTTGTAAACAAGATGGTGGATAGAAAAGGGGCCAATAATGGAACGACTTTGGGATCTTGGGAACAATGCAAGGTTTTCCTCATTGAGTTGAGGAGGTGATCCGGATGAGCGTTTGACTCAGCAAGCGGGCCAATTTAGTTGTGGTAAACAACTAAAGTTGGGATCACAGGAAAGATAAAGACTCCAAAGCAATAAGGGAGTCACAAGATTATCCTCATATAGCTGAGGTTGGTGCTCATGAATGTGAGACCAGAAGTAATGACCGTGGGAGGTCAAATACGGAAGAGGACTCAAGTCCTTGAAATGGTAGCCGGGGCTACCTGTAATAAATGCTGGAACAACCCAAGGAGTTGGAGGGTGTACTTAGAGATGAGTTGGTATTCTCATCACATGGACAAGTAGTCCTAAGGGGTAGAGGTTGCCCCAGAGAACAAAAACAAGTGTCAGAGTAACACTTGTGAAAATAGTCCTTCTGAGTAGGACAGGAATGCAGAAAGTGTATTCCAGTGAGCTAGTGCCTCACAAGTGGGACCTTACGGGTCTGTGGATGAACCAAGTCCAAAACTGCTGGATGACTCAAGTAGAGTCAAGGAAAGGTCCTAAAAGGACTGATTGGAGCATTTGGACTGAGGTGTGTTGTACCCCATGAAGGATGGGGGGGGGGGGGATCATAGGATCCAAGGATGAGAACAGAGGGTATCTCATCGATGGCAAAATGTGCCATGCTAAAGTTATGGGAAAGGTGTTCCCAGAAGAAAACAACTTTGACACAAAGTTGTGTGTGACCTCTATGGTGCAGTGCTAACGGATGGTTGGCCTGAGAAAGAGCGGTGTTGGTCTTGGCAAAGACTTAAACACGAAGGGGAAGTGTCATAGAGGTAGGCTCGTGGAACCGATGGTGTGGAGACACCAAATGTGCCAAGGTGTGATACCTTGAGGCTATGTTGGTGGGTTCATGAGAACCCCTTGC
Source organism: Selaginella moellendorffii (assembly GCF_000143415.4). Lineage (NCBI taxonomy): Eukaryota > Viridiplantae > Streptophyta > Lycopodiopsida > Selaginellales > Selaginellaceae > Selaginella > Selaginella moellendorffii. Next base: position 1,244,355 of record NW_003314277.1, read on the forward strand.
CAAAGGAATCCTAATGGAAATGGGAATGGCATAGCCTAAGTTGCAGAGCATGCAGTTGGAGTGTGGTGACCCAGATAATGATGGAGGTGTGAAAGCACTAAACAATGAGTTGTAAGACTTGACAACTATGAGGCAACTAAGCAAGAGGTGCAAAATAACTGGTTGAACGGGTAGAAGGTAGCTACCCAAGACGGGGGATATACCCTTACGGGGGATAAGTTACTTGTGTTGCGATATAGTAAGTCAATGTCATAAAAGGAAATACTCATTGTCAAGAAAGCCATCATTGGGACACCCGAACACTCTAGAACATCAGAAAGTGGTGTTTGATGTCGCGAGGGCAATGGATAAAGCCCAAGGGACTAATTCCCTAGCGAATGATGGATAGAAGGTGCTATCCAAATGTCCAAGGTTGCGGAGACAAGAGAGGACTGTCTACCCGAGTTGGACAAAGCCAAGAATGGAATTTTGGCAAGGCTAGTGATGGGCATGTAAAGGCCCATAAACAACAATGTAATCCCAGTGTGTGGGATTATAAGGTGAGCATACCCGGATTGAGGAACCACTCCCTGGGCTATTGGGTAGGTTCATCCCTAAGTATACTTGCTAAGGCATGATAGAAAGTGCAAAGCTATCCTCCTGGTCTGGAGGAGAATAACCAAAGGAAACATATGGGGCCAAAAGGCAAGTAGTATTGGGATGGAACTGAACCATAGAAATCGAAAGGCATAACCAAGGTTGGTTATGCCAGCTGGGAGTGGAGAATCAAGTGGGGGCTCGAGGGTGTTGCCGCTAGCAACCGTGATGCCATGGAGAGTCTAAATATGGAATTGTCCATGTTAGACTATGTGGCAATTGGAAAGCTTGCAAAAAGGGAGGCCTTAGCAAGCTAAGGGACAGAGTTCCTTCAAGGTTCCCAAAGACGATTCTAGGTAGCTTAGTACCTAGAAAGGCCAAGTGTAAATGGTTCATAGAATGCGCGAAATCAGAGTGGCGCAGCAGAAGCGTGGTCTTGAAGCTTGCCATGAGGCAAGGCTATCAAGGTTAGGGAAGTAGTTCCCGAGTGTTCAAAGAGAAGGCTTTGAACGAAAGTCGAGGATCAAGGGCTTTCACGCTTGTGCATGAACCATATTACAGTGGCCGGATGACTTGCTAAGTGAGGTTGGCAAGTCGGGGGGAACGAATACCCTAGTTGAAGGAGCCAACTTCAAAGGGGTGGCCTATGGGGCCGAGCATGGAGGAGTCCATGCATGATCACAGGCTTGTCAAGTGAGAGGACTTGGCAGTGCGAAGGAACTAGGTTCCTAAGCTGTGATCTGTAGCGCGCTTTAAATATAAGTTGGTGCACCGGCGTGGGGAGTCACGCCAGGCATCCGGTGTGATGCCATCCGTATATGCATATACGGAGGTTGGGTTCGAGTCCCGACCCTCTAGTGCTTGGGTTCGAGTCCCAAATCACTAGGGCGTGGTGATGGTTTGGAATATGAGGACACTCATATTTCGGTGGTCATGGACTCTCAGTGTGGAGACTGGTTTGGGCACACCGCCAAGCGAGGGATGCCTCAGAGTTGTGATGCACGGTTAGATTGCTTAGTGTGAAAGCTCGGCATATCTAACTTGAATGCTTTGGTGCAAGTGGCACCAAGGACGTGGTGAGTGAGATGGGGACACCTAATCTCAGTTGCTATGGGCCCTTGGCCGGAAGGGCTGGCTTGGGCGCACCGCCAAGTGTGGGGGATGCCCCCGGGGTCGTAGTTAACAAGTTAAAGGTCTGGAAGACCTAGTACCTATTGGCAAACCTGTTAAGGTGCCGAGGTGAGATAACTAGGTGATCTTGTGGCTAAATAAAGACAAGGTCCTTGTTTGGGTTAAGGAATAAGGTTCCTAGTTCAAAGTGTTGATTTGAACTATTGATGATGGTGTGGCTTGGTCAAGGTGACCAAGTGGGAAAAGCACCTTAGGGAAATGAGCTATGTCATTGCGATGGCATAGTGTGTCCAAGGAAAGTAGTCTCTAAAGAGACCCATGGGAGGGTCACAAAGTTGGGCCGTGGATAGAGCCCACAGCAGAAGATGCTAAAAGAGACTTACTAGGGGTGAACACCCTAGTCTTGGCAAAGCAGAGCCTTTGCTATGGAATCAAAAGAATACCTCAAGGAGGGAGGTAGAGATTCGATGTTGTTTGGTGCAACAATCAACGGATAGGAGCAAAAGATGAGTGGCCAAGATAGGGCCGTGGAATCCCTTGTAAGGAATCCAAGTGACAAAGTTAGGCGAGGAGCATTAATGTGTTGGACGCTAACAAATTGCGGGAAAGGAAGCGTGTTTCCAAGGATGGATTCCGAATTGCTCCGATTTGGCGAAAGTGGAAGCTCCAAGGGAGGGAGCGGTAAGGTAGCCAAATGATAGGGCCATGGACAGCCCTAGCACAAAGTATGATAAATGGAACTTAGTGCCCAAGGTGGCACGAAATAGAAGAGAGGATGATGGTGCCCTCAAGTAATGAGCTTCCTAGGATGGGGAAGTGGAGTTGCACAATCGGTGCAATGCAAGGTGTTGGAGACACTTAGGAAATTGACTTCCAAAAGTCAAAAAAGTAAAAGTTCCAAGGTGTAAACGTTCAATAGATGGAAATTGAGACTACTCGAGAAGGAGTAGTGGGATTGACTTAGAGAAGGGTCTCTAAGAGGTTTAGCGAGAACTAAACCAATAAAAGGAGAGAACCACTACATGTGGTCCAATCAGTCTCTAAGTTGGAGAGACTACCCTCCTTAGAGGATAGGCAAGGCATGGTGAACCTTCAATGTCAAACCATTGACGAATATGGAGAAGGCATGGTGAGCCTTCAATGTCAAACCATTGACGAATATGGAGAAGGCATGGTGAGCCTTCAATGTCAAACCATTGACAAATATTGGCTAGGTGCCAAGGATGGAAATGGTAACACATACGAGTGTTACTTTACAAAATGGTTTACCGTTCGATGAGGACATCGAACTTTGTCTATGGGTGGTGGAGTTGTGAGACACAAAATCCCTAGGCCCCAAAGTGGAGACGGAAGGGCGCCACGTGGTAGTGGCCGAAGCGAGAGCCAAACGAGCGTAACATGTTTGGACCAAAAGCTCCAACTTGAAAAGTCAAGAGCGGGAGTGGAACTCCCAACGAAGTGCTCGAGGAACGTGCACGAAGCGAGCAAAAAGCGAGGCTCCAAAAAGGGACCCAAAAGGACCAACACATGACACGTGGAAGTGTCCGAGATGGACTCGAGTTGGAGTCCGAAGTGGAGTCCGAGATGGACCCGAGTTGGAGTCCGAAGTGGAGTCCGAGATGGACCCGAGTTAGAGTCCGAAGTGGAGTCCGAGGTGGACCCGAGTTGGAGTCCGAAGTGGAGTCCGAGATGGACCGAGACGGAGTCCGATATGGAGTCCGAGATGGACCCGAGAAGGAGTCCGAGATGGAGTCCGAGATGGACCCGAGATGGAGTCCGAGATGGACCCGAGATGGAGTCCGAGATGGACCGAGACGGAGTCCGATATGGAGTCCGAGATGGACCCGAGATGGGGTCCGAGATGGAGTCCGAGAT
>NW_003314277.1:1248183-1277138 GCF_000143415.4 Selaginella moellendorffii
GGGGGGGGGCTGCGGGGGGTTCCAAAAGTATAGTAGGGAGAGTGTGGGGGTTGGAGCCCAGTGGAGCCAGTTGGGCCAGGAAGGGCCAGTTTGGTCCAGGAAGGCCATACCCAGTGTTGGGTGATGAGCTGACCACTGGAAAGTCCAAGACTAGAGTGAATACGGACCGACAAGCGGGGTAGCTTGGTGAAGTGTTCAAGAGCCGGCTCTAGTTCCCCCGGGAGATCGACTGGCCGATGCTCCCAGTCCAAGTGTGGGTGGCACTACCTACTTGGATACCTGGTGTGGCTCAACGGAACCCGCTCTAAGCCCATGGCTAGAGCACCCAAGGGCAGAAGGCGAGGAGAGTACCCAGGTGGCTCGCGTAAGGCCACGATGTTCCGAAATGTTGTCCCAAAGGCCCAGACTATGGAAAGGAAGAGGAGCAGTCCTCTGGGGTAGTGACCAAGGACACAGTTGTGTGGTGAGGAAGTCCTAGAGGACCGTGGGACTTAGTGGTCGGGCCTGTGGGTCTCGATCCAGTGGCAATGTTGGCAAACACGGCCAGGGGCAGAAAGGGACTTAGTGGGGACTGACAGAGGGATGTTGGGGAAGGCTATTCCCCTTGTCGGTGGGCATCCTAAGGATGCTAAGGAGTGGATCTGAGATGACCACTCACGGATGGTGATGCAAGTGGTATTAGACTACCAGTGTGGCAAAGGTGATTGGGCATGGCCTTAGCGTAACGGGCTGCTATATCGGTGGTACCTTTGAGTGTCGGTCATGGGATCGAACACGTGGAGCACTTGGACCAAGTGCAAATGTTGAGTGGCATGGATGCCATTCTCGGGGCTAGCAAGTCCCAAGTCCTGGATTGGACTTATGGAGGTTGTGAATGAAACTCCTCCAAGTGGTTAGAGGTGTGGTTAAGTGACTAAAGTAGAATGGAAAATTTAGTCGCTTACAGCAAGATCTAACTTGGTGAACCAACGACTTCGCCCTAGACGATCCAAAAGATCAGCAGTGTGAGGAAGAGGGTACACATCCGGGATCGTCACTTCATTTAATGGACGATAGTCGATGCAGAAACAAATACTCCCATCAGGCTTCGTCACAAGATGAGGTTCACATGCCCAAGGACTCCGCGACTTCCGAATAACACCCTTCTCCAACATCTCCTTGACGTTTGCACGTAAAATCTTGATCTCCTTGGATGACCGACGACAAACAGGAACCTTGATTGGACAAGCATCCCCGGTTGGAATCGGATGACGTGTGGCAATCTTGGCCCCAGACGATAGGTCAAAATCAAAGAGATCAGAATACTCCTTCATGAGCCGGTCAACAGCTGCAACACAAAGATCATCGGAGGGATCGGAAAAGGGAAGAGCAGAACAAGATGGAAACGTAGGAGGAAATAGTGGGGAAACAAAAGTAATAGAAGCAGAGGTAGAAGTAAAAGGACGAAAAGGTACGGAAGTGAGAGGAATGAATGAAATATAAGGAAGTATGAGACAAGGGGGAGAAGCCTCAAAGTCACACTTAGCATGATTGCGCTGCAATCAATCCATACCAAGAATGAGGTCAAAAGCTTGACTCAGCACCGCCCGCAATGACTGCAACTCAAGCTCAAGATTGCCCACATGCACAACCAGGTCCGCCTCATCTCGTGCACATGCATGGGTACGGCCGTTGCCATAAAGAATGAAAACTGGATCCGCCGCACGACGCAAGTGTAGACGACAACGTGTGGTAACAGGTCGAGCAATAAAAGATAAACTCGAACCTATATCAACCAACACGGAGAGAATAATAGGAGACCTCTTGTTATAAAAACGAGCTTGGAAAGTAAACACTGGATGAACTGGTGCCGAGTGATCGTCTAGATCTAGCTTTTTTCCATTCCCTTTCTTTTGTTATTCCTTTTTAGGATTTTGGTTTAGATCTAGCTTTTTTACATTGTCTAGATCTTCTATTTCCTTCTCACTTTTTTGTCGTTTCTCTTCTTTCGCTCTTTCTTCGTTTGTCTTTATGGTAGATCAGCAATCTCCTCCTTTGACTCTGGAGCAGCAGTTGGTACAATTGCTTGATGCTATGCGTTTGCAATTGAACAACCAAACTCAGTTGATGGCGGCATTCACGGCACGTGGTACAACCCCTCCTACTCTTAGTGCTAATCCTCGCATTCGGCCGGAGTTCTTTCGTGGGAATCCTAGGGATGATGTGTACCATTGGTTCGATCACTTCACAGTGATTGCCACATATCATTCTTGGGATGATGTTCGACGTTTGCGTGAGTTTCCCACATGTCTCCAAGGGACAGCATTGCAATGGTACAATGGCCTGAGCACAGCTACTCGTGAGGACTGGAGTGTTCTCCTGGACGTCTTCAAACGCGCCTTTGGACATGCCAACGACTATGATGATGCCTTCCAACAATTGCATCATATTTGCCAAGGGCCATCTGAGTCGGTGATGCAATTTGGCGTTCGTTTCCGAAGTCTTTTACTTCGTGCGGAGCCAAATATATCGGAGCGGATCAAGCTAAGAATGTTGTGGCCAGCACTTCATCAAAATTTTGTCGGACTTGTGCATGCACTTGCTCCTGCCACCCTTGACGATACTCTTTGTTTAGCATAGCGTTATGAGACGTCACCTCTTCCACTTCTCGCTACACGTCTTTCAGCTCCACTTCCTTTGGGTGATGGTCCTGTTCCAATGGAGGTTGATGCTACTGCTGCTCGCGTCCAAGGACAAGGTCAAGGACGTGGTTGTGGTTGTGATGTTCGCTGCTAGGCGTGTGATGAAGTTGGTCATACTTATCAGCATTGTCGATAGTTTCCGAATTGGCGACCTCCATTTCCTGGGTGGCGACCTTAGCATCAGCAATGTCCTGTTGGTGCTACTGCAGTTGATGGTTTGGACACCGAGTTACATTCGGGAAACGAGGAGTCACGCAAGTAACGGAGGAACCTTGCGCAAATAAGTTAGTGACCCCTTTATCTTTCTTTCGGGAGTATCATCAAAGGGTTCACTCAGCACCGGTTCATCAAGTGTTTACTTTCCAAGCTCGTTTTTATAACAAGAGGTCTTCTATTATTCTTTCCATGCTGGTTGATACAGGTTTGAGTTTATCTTCTATTGCTTGACCTGTTGCCACATGTTGCTGTTTACACTTGCGTCGTGCGGCAGAACCAGTTTTCATTCTTTATGGCAACGGCCGTACACATGCATGTGCACGGGATGAGGTGGACTTGGTTGTGCATGTAGGTGATCTCGAGCTTGAGCTGCAAGCATTGTGGGTGGTGCCGAGTCAAGCTTTTGACCTCATTCTTGGTATGGATTGGTTGCAACGCAATTATGCTAAGTGTGATTTTGAGGCTTCTCCCCCTTGTCTCATACTTCCTTATGTTTTATCCATTCCTCTCACTTTTGTACCTCTTTGTCCTTCTACTTCTACCTCTGCTTCTATTACTTTTGTTCCCCCACTATTTCCTCCTATATTTCCATCTTGTTCTGCTTTTCCCTTTTCTGATCCCTCTGACGATCTTTGTGTTGTAGCGGTGGACCGGATCATAAAGGAGTATTCTGATCTCTTTGAATTTGACCTCTCGTCTGGGGCCAAGATTGCCACACGTCATCCGATTCCAACCGGGGATGCTTGTCCAATCAAGGTTCCCATTCATCGTCGGTCACCCAAGGAGATCTGGATTTTACGTGCAAATGTTAAGGAGATGTTGGAGAAGGGTGTTATTCGGAAGTCGCGGAGTCCTTGGGCATGTGAACCTCATCTTGTGACGAAGCCTAATGGGAGTATTCGTTTATGCATCGACTATTATCCGTTAAACAAAGTGACGATCCCAGATGTATACCCTCTTCCTCACACTACTGATCTCTTCGATCGTCTAGCGCGAAGTCGTTGGTTCACCAAGTTAGATCTTGCTTCTGGGTACTGGCAAATACCGATGGCCGCAGAAGATATTCCTAAGACTACTTTTCGTACACCATTTGGTTTGTACAAGTTCTTGGTGATGCCATTTGGTTTGAACAATGCTCCAGCATTTTTCCAGCGGATGATGGACGAGGTTCTTTGCGATATACCGGAGGTGACTACTGACTTCATTGATGATGTCTTGACCACTCGAAGGGGACGTTGAAAGAGCACGCTCGTGATGTTTGTAAAGTGTTGGATCGGCTATGCGACATTGGTTTAAAGCTGAAGCGGTCGAAATGTGTGTTTGGGTCCAAGGATACAACTTATCTTGGGTACCGTATTTCTCGTGAGGGTGTGCAAGTTGATCCTGATAAACTTGTGGCGATTCTAAAGTTCCCTACTCCGAAGTGTGTGAATGATGTGCAATGCTTCTTGGGCAAGGTGCAGTATCTCGGTCGTTTTGTGGATCATCTTTTTGGTCGCACTGCACCGTTGCGAGCGTTGTTGAAGTCATCAACATCATCTTTCATATGGTCTCCGGATTGTGAGCGGGCGTTCGGGGATCTCAAAGAGCTGTTGATGACTCCTCCAATTTTGGCATATCCTGACTACATTTGACCTTTTATCTTGCGTGTGGATGTTTCTAACATATGTCTTGGAGGTGTGTTGATGCAAGAGAGCTCGAGTATGCTTGGTCAGCACCATCTCATTGCGTATATAAGCCGTATATTACAACTAGTGGAAATGAACTACTCCACGACAGAGAAGAAGTGTTTAGCAGCAGTTTAGGGTTTCGAGAAACTTCATGCATATCTACATGGTTCTCGGACGTTACTTGAATGTGATCATGCTGCTATTACTTCATTATTGAAGCGGAAGAACCTGGTTGGTCGTACTGCTCGATGGGCTTTGAAGCTTCAGATATATAATTTTGATGTTGTTCATTGCCCAGGGAGTTCTATGGCTGATGCTGATGCCCTTTCTCGAGCTCCTCTTCCTTCTCCATTCTCTTCTCATGTTTTTTATGAGCTTGTTGTTCCAGCCTCTGTGGATTTTCTAGATGAGGATTCTGTGTCGTCGACAGTTGTTGTACTTGACGTTTAGTGTCCACAAGGCGCAGAGCAAGATCTACCTTCTCTTGATGAGGTTCACGAGGCTCAAAAGATTGAGCCGTGGATTTGAAAGCTTCGAAATAGGTTTGAGAATCTTGCATCATTTGCTGATGACTTGCTTTTCCGGCATTTACATCCTCAATATCGCCTTAAAGACGGCTTTCTTTATTTTTTGGGGACGGATCCTGATGATCATTTACGGCTGGTGGTACTTTCTATCTTTATTCTGCGATTTCTTCATGCCTACCATGATTCTCCTGTTCTAGGTGGGCATATGGGACATCGTCATGTAACTGAGAAGCTGCGCAGGTCTTTCTATTGGCTGGAGATGCGACGTGATATTATTCGGTATGTGCGTAACGGCGTTTGGTGCCAAGCTCGTAATACTCCCCCTTGGGCTGCGGAAGAACAGTTGGAGTCAATTGCAGTTTCCCGTCCGTTTGAGTTGGTAGCATTTGATCTTATGGGACCTTTTCCACGGTCAACTGCTGGCAATGAGTATGTTATTATTGCTTCTGACTACTTGACTTGTTAAGTGGAAGTTGGTGTTCTTGCTAGCGCCTTTGCCACTGCTGTTGGATATTTCCTCCTCAATCTAATGGTGTTCTAGCATTCTTGTCTAGAGCTAATTCTTTCGGATAATGGTCCTGCATTTATGGCTAAGGCATTTCATATTTTGACATCTCGGTTGGGGATACGCCACACTTTCATGAGTGCTTATCATCCACAATCAGATGCTCTGGAGGAACGGCTCGTTCGGACATTCAAGGGGATGATTGCGAAGTATATGAACTTTCATCATTCAGATTGGGATGGTTATTTGCTGTCTCTTCGGTATGCATATGTCACAGGGGTGCAGAGTTTTGTTGGTGCTTCACCATATAAACTCCCATATGGTCATGATTCAATATTACTAACAGAGCTAGGTTTACCTTCACAATTGCCACAAGATGCAGATGCTAGGTCATGGGATCAGTATTTGACGAGTATTCTTCCACTTGTCCAAGCGGAGTCTGCCGAACACTTAAGCTGCATACAAGTGGGACAACAACGGCGGTACAACTCCCATCATCATCCACCTGCGGAGTACAAAGTGGATGATTTGGTGTTAGTCTGCTTTCCCCATATTACGGTACGTGGTTTATCTAAGGGGCTCCTTACACAGTGGAAAGGACCGTATCGGGTGTTGCGGCAAGTTGGACCACAAATTTATGAGGTTCGGTATGACGTCCAGCAAGCCAATCCTCCAAAGATTGTGCATGTACAGCGGTTGAAACACTTCATACAAAGGGATCAGGAGCAGTTAATACCACCTACAGATCTACCGATGCTTCCTTCTAACGTTCCTCCAAATCTCAGCCCATCTACAAGAGAACTCTGATGGTCTTCTATTGTTTTGGGAAGAGGGGATGATGTGAGGGCTTAGTGTACAGTTACGATGCCATATACTAATATTAGTGTAGTGGGATTTTGGTAGCCATCGAATTGGTTTCAATCTGGACCACTCGCTCCTATATATAAGCTAGGGTTTTTGAGCTAATAGATATGCACATTTCTGTATTCCCTTTCCATATTCCATGCACTCCACATACAAATATTTTAAGTATCTATAAATTCTTATGAATATTCTATTATCCTGACTTTTATAATCTTAATAAACCTAAAAAAATAGATTTAACTATTGTTATTTTGATTATTAATGTTAAAAATTTGGAAGAATGTATATGTAACAAAATTTTCCATTTTACTTTAATCATTTAACTACATTTTTAACCACTTAAAGATGTCTCACTCACAACTTTCATAAGTATTCATCAATTTAGGGTACTACCTTAAATATAGTCTCTAATTGACTTTATACTTGGTTTAAATGTCTAACTTTTATATCACACAAGAAAAATACTATTGATATATCAAGCTCTTATATTAAAGATAAATCCATTTTCATTTGCCTCACTGGTAGTTTAAAACCATTTGTATCTATAAAACACTTTATTTCTTTCCTCTTAAAGTAACTGCAAAAAGGTAATGGCTAACATTTTCTAACCCATTTGTATTATTCTAAATTAATTCTTTTTGTAATAGAATGAAATGAAAGAGATGACAATTTTATTAAATAAGCATAAATACCAAAACTATCGTTTTTCTGAGCTATAATTAATTTAGTTATTGTGTAAAAGGCCAAGATTAAAAAATAGAACATTAATATTTTAAAAGGCATTATGAAGTTACTCAGTTCTTCTGCTACTCTTTCACCTCCCTGTTGTTGGCACAACCTCTTATTCATACACCTCAGCATTGTTACATCAACTATCTAGTGAAAGAAAAACCGAAACTTCAACTTCAACTTCATCTTCATATGGAAAGATGTTATGCTTGCTCTTTATGGTTCTGGAAGAACCTGAAGATGATCACCATCTCTGCACTTGCTCACTCCAGGCTGGATGCTGCTGCTGCTTACCAAGAATCTGGAATGGAGCTCATAGTCAAAGATGTTGGACGTCTTGCCGCCGCCTCCAAAGTAATCAAACTCAGAGAATTCATAGGTAAATTTGTCTCTGGTGCGTTCTGCCAGGTTCTTGGACTTGATCAGCCTGATTGAGAAGCAGACCCTGAGCATCAATGTCGGGAAGTTCATACCGCCACTTGATTGTCTTGATCTCCATGGAGTGAACCGGAGAATAAGGGACGATCTGATGCCAAAGTTGCAAACTCGAGATTGAATCCTCGGGCCAGGAATTGATTCCCAAGGACTGGACGGATGTGCTTCTGTCTCTGCAAGACGCTGCTGATAATAATCTCTCAGGCATGGCCCTGCTCACTGTAAGTACACGCAAAGTTCTTGATCTGGTTGCAGCTGAATTGACAACATGAAGGGAGCTGTACTGGGCGATGGCAGAAGTGATTCAGAACCCTTGGTCATACAAAAACCGCATGAAGAAATCCAAGACGCAATTGGGACCAAGCGCCTCTAAGGCCTTCAGATGTCCCCAGCTTGTCTACATACACGCAATCCTGAAAGAGGCATTAGCCAGCTACACGGTTCCTTGGAAAGCATTTAGGACGAAAGTGTTTTGGATCTCTTCCGATTGCCAGATGTTGATGAGCACCGTGGAGCCGTGGAGCACGAGTAGGTTTTCTCTGCGAAGGTTCTTAGCTGTATTTTAATCCAAGATGCTGAGTAACCTTAAGGTTAGAGACATGTTGTTTCTTTCTTCTTATTGTTCTTGTGATGAGTATTTTATTGTAGGTGCTGATGATTGCCTTGCTTCTCAAAATGATCATGAGACGCCGGTTTTCAGTTTTACAGGTGAAACTTCGTGCATTTTGCTCTTCATGTGTTCTAACTTGTGGAAGCAGTGGGAGGCACTTGCTTTGCTACTGATTGGTATCAGTGTGAATCAGCTGCATACAACGCCAACTGGGACAACAGTCGTCGTTCCGCTTCAATCCATTGCATATGTATACACCTTGATTTTTGTAAGTCAGATTTTCTTTGCATGCTGTGCTGTTTGCTCAATCTACGATCTCCGTTACAGGTCACTATGCCATCCATGGCGTCCGTGTTCAATGAACCGCGCCCTTGAGAGTCAGTTGGAGACAAGTGTTCATCTTCACTTGTAAATGTTTTTCTCTCTGTTTCTTTTTGCAGAACCTGTTTCTTTACAGTTATGGAGCGATGTTCACCTTTCTAGCGATTCTGGTTACTGCTGATTTTAGTGGTATGGCCTTTACTCTATCTGGTTTTTTTCTTTTTCTTAATCCATGTGCGCTTTGTCAGCTGGGAATGGGCTTAATCGGGCCACTCTCGGGCAACAATGTTTCTAATCTTCAACAACGCAGCGCAAGGAATACTCTCTTGCTTCTTTTTAAAATATGCCGGTAAGTCTTGAACTTTTGATGTGGCGTTTCTATAGGTGCGTTTTTCCAGATGCAATCTTGAAAAAGTACTCGTCTACTGTTGCAACAATCTTTACGGCTTTGGCTTCTGTCGCCTTATTCGGCACAAACTGACAATCAACTTTGTCTTAGGAGTATCAATTGTTATAATTTCTCAGGTATCCTCGTAGCTCTATTGCAAATACTCTGCTAACGTAATAATGTAACAGTTCTTCTCGGCACTAAGCAAAACGAAGGACGAAAAGCTTGACAATCAGATGGACACGTTCGTTGACAAGCATAACACTTACACGAGGTAACCTATATATTTGACCTCCATTTGTGCGTTCTAAGTTTCACCCTTCTTTCCTTTAGGCCCAAGGATGATCGATATGACTGCTGGTGCTGGTGAACAGGTATGGACTTCGATATTATGTGCTATGTATACTTAAATCCGGTGCTAACAGGCAAATCTTAAAGTCGTTATACTGGATGACAGACAACCTTTGCTTCCTACTTAAGCTCGAGCGCAGTAATAGTAGTATATGGAGCAGCATACTGTACAAAACCGCGGTGATGGGTAAGGAGACGGTAGCGTTTCCATTCAAGCTAATTTTTGCTGAGGAAGGTTTGAGTGGCTGTCTCAGAGCGAATGCACACGAGCTAAATAAGATGGGGGGGAAAGATGACTGTGATTTCCTCAAGTTACAACCGTTTCGTGTTTTCTTTTTCTTTTTCCAGTGAGGTGCCGTAGCAGACCGGGCTTGCTTGTTCTGTTCTATATTTTCGGCGTCTACAACTTCACTTGTCTCTGGAGCCACAGTGGTACAACAGGCAGCTGGCCTACGAGTGCGGCCTTTCGGATGCTACTGTTACCCTGGATTGCCGCTGATAGTATCAACAGCTTGGTTAGTTAAATCCTCTTCTATTCACTGATTGCTGTTTTCTTTCTTTCCTTTTTTTAAAATTTTTTCAGACCGCGGACGAGTTTCGCAATCTTCAAACTGTGCTGAAGGAAGCTGCTTTTAACAAGACTGTCATCGTGACTCCTTTGAATAAGGCTTGGGCATCAGAACTGCTATCCTACTTCCTGGCTAGCTTCCAAGACGGTGACGATACGACTCACCTTCTTCCGACGCTGCTGATCTTCACGTTGGATCCATCTGCGCACAAGAAATGCCTGGAAGCTCATCCGCACTGCATCCTCCTTGAGAGCAATGGCGTGGACCGGCTTCTCTTTCAGCAGAGAAGCCGTACATGACTCGGGACTACTTGAGAATGACAAGGAAGAAAATATCGTTCTACAGATGGGATACAACTTCATCTTCTCGGTAAAACTTTGAACCACTTTCTCCTTGCCTTCCTGTACTAATTCTTCTCCAGGAATTGTCTCCAGGATGCAGACGTCTTGTGGCTGCGAAATCCCTTCTCGAATTTCTCTCCGGAAGCAGACGTGGAGCTGGCTTGTGACTTTTTCAATGGCAACGAGACGGACATTCGCAACCAGGACAACACGGGGTTGATGCACGTGAGATCCAATAACCGGACGATCGAGCTCTTCAAGTACTGGGACAGGCACGCCAAGTTCTACTACCACATCCACGACCAGGAAGTCTTCGACAGGATCAAGCTCCTCGCCGAGTTCCGGGCCATAGGAGCCAAAGATTCGGTTCATGCCAACGGAGGTTTTCAGTGGGTTTTGCAAGCCAGCCAGCGACATGGAAAGAGTTTGCACCATTCACGCCAACTGCTGCCAGGGCCTCCGCTCCAAGCTTGCGGATTTGCAGCTCGTCCAAGAGGACTGGAACCATTTCATGCGGACCAGGAACAGAGCAAATCGGCCCAAGAGGTTTCGAGCTCCGAGGATATGCCTCTTCTCGGCCTTTACGTCGAAACCGTGCTACAGGTCTTGCTACAGTAGAAGTTTGAATGTTTCCGTTAAACTTGTTCTTCGATGGGACTAGGAAAACTTGTTTTCATCAGATTTTCAATGAGTTCTTGTAAGTGCATAATGCTTCCTGTTTTGTGAATTGCCAGTTTTCACCCTCATTCATATAGAGATTTGCAGCTCAGCTGGGGAGTTGCAAAGTTAGCTCTGAAGCCAGCTTGCTTGTTTCTCTATCAGGTCGACCGAGTTTTGATCCGGTGGAAGGCTGGGCTTGCAAAACTGCGAAGGGGATGAAACGAACAGCAACTGGATGCCCCGGGCACATCCTGCATCCAGCAGAGAATGGGATCGTCTCCCGAAAGGCTCCACGGTGCTCATGGACATCTGGCAATCGGAAGAGATCCAAAACACTGGCCTAACCCAGAAGACTTTCGTCGTACCGTGTAGCTGGCTAATGCCTCTTTCAGGATTGCGTGCATGTAAGGCAAGCTGGGGACATCAAGAGGCGCTTGGTCCCAATTGCGTCTTGGATTTCTTCATGCGGTTTTTGCATGACATAGGGGTTCTGAATCATTTCTGCCATCGCCCAGTACAGCTCCCTTCATGCTGTCAATTCAGCTGCAACCAGATCAAGAACTTTGCGTTTACTTACAGTGAGCAGGGCCATGTCTGAGAGATTATTATCAGCAGCGTCTTGCAGAGACAAAAGCACATCCGTCCAGTCCTTGGGAATCAATTCCTGGCCCGAGGATTCAATCTCGAGTTTGCAACTTTGACATCAAATCGTCCCTTATTCTCTGGTTCACTCCATGGAGATCAAGACAATCAAGTGGCGGTATGAACTTCCCAACATTGATGCTCAGGGTCTGCTTCTCAATCAGGCTGATCAGGTCCAAATAGAACCTGGCAGAACGCACTAGAGACAAACTTACCTATGAATTCTGTGAGTTTGATGACTTTGGAGGCAGTGGCAAGATGTCCAACATCTTTGACTATGAGCTCCATTTCAGATTCTTGGTAAGCAGCAGCAGCATCCAGCCTGGAGTGAGCAAGTGTAGAGATGGTGATCATCTTTAGGTTCTTTCAGAACCGTAAGGAGTAAGCATAACATCTTTCCATTTGAAGTTGAAAATGGAGTTTTAGTTTTTCTTCCACTAGATAGTTGAGGTGTATGTGCCGAGAGGAGTAACTTTATAATGCCTTTTAAAATATTAATGTTCTTATGTGTGTATGGAATATAGAAAGGGAATCTAAAAAAGGTGTATATCAATTAACCCAAATAAAAGCAAGTGGTCTAAATTGAAATCACTCTAACAACTACTAAAATCCCACTGCACTAATATTAGTATATAGCATTATAGTTGTATATTTGGCTCTCACATCATCCCCTCTTTTCGGAATAATGGAAGATCATCAAAGTTCCTTCATAGATAGGTTAGGATTTGGAGGAATATCAAGAGGAGGCATTAATGAATCTATAGGGGGTTATTAATTGTTCCTAATCCCTTTGTATGAAATGTTTCAATTGTTGTATATGCACAATTTATAGAAGATTGGTGTGTTGAATGTCATGCTAAACCTCATAAACTTGCAGTCCAACTTGCTACAACACCTGATATAATCCTTTTCATTGCCCTTTACATAAATCATGTACCATAAGATGACAAAAACAAACTAACACCAAGTCATCCACTTTATACTCTATATGTGGATGATGATGGGAGTTGTAGTGCCATTTTTATTCCACTTGTACGCAACTTAAGTGTTCGGTAGATATAGCAATTGCGAAAGTAAACCCAACTCTGTTAGTAATATTGGATTATGACTATATAAAAGTTTATATGGTGAAGCATCAATAGAACTTTGCACCCTTATGACATATGCATACCAAAGAGATGGCAAATAACCATCAAGCTCTATTTCGTTAAAGTGGGATTTATTCAGTAAAATGGGACTAGGTACAAATTTTCAAGTATTTGAAAATGACATGAAATTATATGTTTTTTGTCCAGGGGCTAGACATATCTGGGGCATGGTGACTAGCGCGGTGACTTTGTGTCCAGACTGAGTCCATCTGGTTGTATAATAAATCTCATTGTCAAGATGAACAAGCCGAATCTGAAGCTAAAGAAGAGCGATGGCATGCGCGCACACACTATTTGTTTGTTCATTAAGCGTGTGGTGAGCTTTCCAAGATGAACGTCATTCCTATTAGCTAGACATATAACTTAATGGTGAGAACATTTAGATATTATTCAATGTTATCTTTTTCTAACGAATCTAATTGTGAAGGTGTAGCAAGAGGCATTGCTAGTCTGGAGAAGTCATTTAACTCATTTGACCCTTAGTGTATTTTCATGAAACTAAATAACATTCATATTATTAAGGAATTTCTCTAGTACCTTTTTTTTACGACATAGAGGCTTGCATTTCTTTCAAAGGTGATTTAGTAAAAGGCCTGAGGGCACATGCCATTCTATTTCTCAGACCGGTATTAAGATATACTAGTGCAAAGGGAAAAAGGTATTTGGTGATCAAGTAAATGGCATGAGGGCACACGCCATTATAAGCCTAAGCGCTAGTGGACACCTCCTTTTTGGTACTCTCAGCGGTACTATCATCCTTCTCCGGGTCAGTTGTTTTGCTTTGGATTGTTGTCTTTGACGTTACTGGGGCGTTCTCGATAGTTGTTAATGTTACCGTTTGTTCAGAAAAATGATCACCTGGAGTATAGTACGGGGAGTTTGGAAGACTTATATATTCTACATCTTCACCTATTTCCTTCTCCGTCTCCTTTTCTGCCTCACTTACAGATTTTGTGCTTGCCATGAGAACGCTCTTCACCCTAAAATATGGAGTTCGTTGTGTTATAAAAGGAAACCAACACACACGCTGCAAGGGAATGATGGTACATAAAGCATGTAAGCCCACAATATGGGTTTATGTGCCATTAATATGGGCCACACGCCATATTATTAGATTTATGCACGTGTGATTGGTAAATGCATATGTCACATCATCTTTGTTTTACCTCACACACTATATCAGGCCTAATGAACCATATCACATGTGCGCATATGCTATATATATGGAGAAGTATTATGCAAGGATAGAAAAATTCAATGCATGATTGTGGAGAGCAATGGCATGAAGCCACATGCTAAATAACATTTTAGAGAAAGAATTAAAATAAAAACATGCAAACAATACTGAGTGGACCAAGACTTAGAAGTGCACAATTGAATGAGGTATTTCTAATAAATATTTCACTCACCTCATATAGGAATGGCTACCACTCTCAAATGGCGTATCGCCTCATGCCATCACCTCGCAATTTGTTATAACAATCCGATGAATTCATATTCGGCTTGTTCACCTTGAACTTTAAGTAAGATTTGCTAGAACAACTAAGAATTTATACTTGTTATTTGTATCATCTCACCTAGGAATGGCGTAAGGCCACATGCCATCACGCCTCCTTTGATTCAGATTCGGATTGTTCACCTTGAAATAAAATACATTAGAAACTTAGTAAAGGAATATTAATGAATCTCACCTTGAACCCGGGCTATGAATGCTCTTGCTGCATCTCTTGCATGGTCTGGCAAGGTGATGGTGGCACTCTGCTTCCGCATCCAACCATGCACAACATTATCCACCGATATGCTCATGCTGGGATCCCTTGGATTCAGCACCCATCTCTTTTCTAGGCAATCCTTCGTATATCCGAAACATGGCTTGAACCACTCCACAGTTACATTAAAGGAGTTAGTTTCCGCGTCCTCCTCTGCATCAGTGATGCAGCGCCCCACCCATATCATTTGTTTTTTATTACTGGGTCTGACAAGCACGACCATTCCTTTGCAGACCTGTACTGGATTGAATGCTGAATCCGGCTTCTTGTTCCTCGGCCCACAATAGTGATCATCAACATCGTTATCTGTCACTGCATTTCCAGAGGACATTGTTCCGCTACTATCTGGTGCTCTGGGTTCTGGCCAAAAGGACTCTTCCAATTCTTCATATACAACTGGCCCATTTTGGATAGCAGATATAATCTTCTCCCAGTATTCGATCAAAGGCTTGCACCTCTGAAAATAGGATTCTCCACCAAACACCAACCCCCTCTTCCAGAAGGCAATATGCTGTCTAATCCCGGCCACTATACTTTCCTGGTCTTTGAGTCCATCCGGGTGTATCGGCCGTGGGGAACCCTGAGGAATCATAGGTTCCCCAGTTATGGGATCTCTCTTGAAGACTTCAATGCCGTCCACTGGCAGCCACACTGTGTCCCATTCTCTCATCTTGTACCTCATCACTGGAGCACTGTCGCGCATGCTGAAATGAAATTGAAGAGGCTTGGAGTGGCCAATCAGCGTTTCGGATCCGTCCCTAATGTAGCCTCTTACAAACCCCTTAAAGTCTGGAACCTCTGTCACAAGTGCAGCTTCAACAGTGCCTTTGATGCAATTTTGGAATTCATCGTAGAGTTGTGGGAGGGTGAGGACATTGGATCGCCGGAGGGACTCTGCCAGGTGACTGAACATGGCATCGACGTCTTCATGAGTGTGCCCAACTATGAGAAAGCCAAGTGTAACCGTTTCAAATATGCCTTTGGCAACAAGCATCGCCAAGTACGCGAAGACGTACATGTTTTTGTTCTCACTGCCAGCATTGTCTGTTTGGAGCAGAAGATGGGGTGGAAGGCCACATCGGCCGCAAGAACTTCCTTGAGATTCTACTTCGTTTGGATGAGGCTGTGCATTCACTGGGCGACCAGCCTCGTCGGAATGGCATGAGGCCTCACGTGATAACCCTACAATCTGACGGCCAACATATTCACTAGGATGGCATGGGGCCCCACGCGATACTGCAAGCCTTTGCTCCTCCTCCAGCTGAACCCTGTATGGGGTTCGATCGACAAGGGCCTTATGCAAGGGTTGGCCGTTCAGCTCAGTCTGCGCACTTTGTAGAGACTTTAAGTGTTTTGCTAGGGACGCAATCATCATGTTTGCACCCCCGCCACCCCATAGAGGTACAAAGAAGTTCCCATAGTTCTGGGCACCATGCCCATGAGCGATTATGCCAAACAGAGACACAGACAGCTGCATGGATGAAGAGATTGCCTTGGGGGCAGGATTGAGTCGAGGTAAGCATGTCTTTTTCTGGTCCATTTTGTCATGGATGATGCAGAGGTAAGAGTCAGGTCTCTCCATGGAGAGAATCCTGTTATGATAATATGCAGTCCTGCAGCTTCTCTGCTCGATGTTGGGTGTCTCGTGTTCCATCTTCCAAGAGGCGGGTTTTATGTGGTTGCTGCTCGCTACATGTCTTGACAAACCTCTTGAAGATTGCCTCTCCATATACAACATGACCCCTGGTTTTGTGCGTACCATCATTCCCATGGACTGCCTGTTGAACCCTTTGTTCCTCGAACTCAGTTTTGATTCTGTAGAATGTGGTTCGAGGGACTCCATAAATGATTCTCCATGCCTTCATGCAGACCAAACCCCTCTGGAAGACCATGCCCCCCACCTGATGTTCTGAAGCATCAACAGATGACCGTAATGCCTCATACACAAAATTGCGAGCTGCCTTCCAGGACAATGTCTTGTATCTTGCTCTCTCCTCTTCAATAGCATCCCAATCAGCATGTTGACAGCACCTCCTCTTGCAACAAGCAACTGTCGAGACCATTCGAACCTCCATCGCCATTTTCTGCCTTTTCGGTTCGTTGCTCAGATCCCTTTGGCTGCGCTTTAGGAAGGTGTACTTTCTTTTCCCATGAAGAGATGTTCTGTCATCAGTTGTAGTGGTGTTTGATTGTGAATCCTTCACATTCTCAAACACTAAGTGCCTCAATTTCCACCGCACAATGCTTCCAATAGTCAGACTGTTTTCTTCTGTGTCAACAACCTCTAAAATCGCAACTCCAATATCATCCCAGCCTAATTCTTGATTAGCAACCGCATCTCTTGGATCGACAACTGTGGCTAAGCCCTCAGCTACCACCTCCCCCTCGGGGTTGTTTAGAAACACCTTTGCCTGAATCCATGTAGCATGGTTCTTAAGATCCACGGAGGGAACATGCGTCACACTTGCGCTGTCCCCAACATCTGCTTTCTTCTGAAGATTTTTCAAGGCAACAACAACATTTACCCCGACGACCATCTCTCCTCGTTCAATAGCAACCACATTCCCATCGAAGACAGTCTCTACTGATACAGCAGCATTGCCTTCCCCAAGCCTTTGACAGTGTATAACAAAGTTCCGATCCATAGACACAAAGGTCCCTTTTGCAACTCTCTTCCCACCATTCAAAATGTAAACCTTTTCCCCAACCCTGAAGGCCATTCTGAAAGTGCAGAAAAGAAGTTAAGACCATACAAAAAATGATTGGAGAATGGCCTAAATCATAACATACCAAAAAACCTCAATAGCATGAGGCCACATGCCATTATTCAAACATGCTATTACACCCACGTGAAATTTCGCATTCACAAAATTGGCATGAGGCCTCATGCCATCTTGATATACACACAGCTGCAGGCAAGTAAAAACATACATGACAATACGCTAGCCATGAAATTGCAAGGGCCCAAGATGGCATGTGGCCTCATGCCATTTCTAAATGTGGTCCTAAGCCATTCCATGGTGAACATACCAGGAAGCACAAGTGCCGAATATCAAGAGGAAGCGGTAGCCACACCAAAGACAGTGCCGCTCGCAACACCGCAACTACTCGTAGCGCCGCTCGCAACACCGCAACTGCTCGTAGCGCCGCTCGCACAAACTGCCACTCGCATAAACTGCCGCTCGCAATGGCGCTCGCAATGCCGCAACCGCTCGTAGACGCATAAACCACAGCTCACAACGCCGCTTACACAAGCAGCGTTGACTGCGCTCAGCGGAACCAAGAACACGGCGCACAAAAATGATAGACCTAGGAATGAGTTCGAGAATTCAAAAATAACACACGCTTGAACGTCACATCAAATCCTCTGACAAACCAAATCTTATGATTCCTCTGACAAATTTCAAACTGAGTAGCTTCTAGACTTTGGTGTCGGAGGTTGAACTTTGTCACATCATGTCCTTGCCTTGATCCAGCTGTGCCATGTCAGTGATTCGAACTTTGCCATGCCATGTCAGCGATCCGCGCCAAGATTATTCGCCGTGTAAAGGAATAATTATGCTGTGTGTGTACGTCCATTTATAGCAATATAAGGCCACATGCCATTCAAAGAATAATGCTAGTCGAGCATTTTTTGGTGCATTTTTGGGTTCAAAATTGCATGAGCCCACACACTATAAAGTTTACCTGTACCAAAAATAGAAACAGCTTTATTTACTTGGGAATTTAAGTGGTTGAGGCATTTTTAAACTTACAAACACATGCCCTACTTACATTCCTTTGATTGCTTAAAATTCAAAAATATTATAAACCTTTCTTTTTGCATTTTCAATGTTTTCAATTATGGTTTTTGATTTTTGCAGGACCAGCCTAGTAATCTATTTGCATCCCGTCATGTTTATAGCTAGCTTTCGTTTGTCCCCTTCGCTAGCCTGAGATACATCTGCTCGGCATCTGCCTCTTACAGCATTTGCCCAGAAAGGGCATCTTTCTTCACGCAGCATTTGCCACATGTTTAAGGTTTAGGGTTTAGGGTTTAGCAATTCAGTAGCTTGATAAACATGCAAATACAAAACCTGATGCAAAATCCTTTGATATGTCACAATGCCCCTAGGACCATAAACACATTTCAATAGAGAAGGTCCTTTCATTTCATAACTCCTTACGTAGATCTTGGTGAAACTAGAATTAGTGAAGTTAGTTTCTTGTGATCCCACATCTGATTGTGATGTCCCTTTGCAGTGTCGATGGAAAGGTCAATGCACACCAAACTGTAAAATCTTGGAGCAAAATAACGGTCAGATCTATGGCAAATGCCCCTGAAATATTGTAAGGCTCGTGTGGTCTCATGTGGTGTCCGATCGAGATGCTTCTTTTCAGGGTCATCAAGAAAGACATTGTATACCATTCTGTAAAATCTAGTTGCGATCTAACGGTTGGATCTCCAGAAAACTCAAAAAAATCTCGCGCGTGTTAGAATATTCTAGGAATATACTCCTATGTGCCCCTGAAAATGGCATGCGGCCCCACGCCATTCAAGAGATAACGCCAGATGACGCCGAGCATTTTTTGGTGCAATTTTTGGGATCAAAATTGCATGAGCCCACACGCTTGAACATCACATCAAATCCTCTGACAAACCAGATCTTATAATTCTATCTGGCATTTTTGGAAATACAAGATGCTTTGGAATATCCAATCATGCATGGTATAAATATAGCGAGGGTATTAAATGATATCCCAATCATGATCTTTCTTTTGGATTTCGCGTGCATGCAGTCCGAGGAATGATGACGTTGCGGATTTCTTTTGGATTTCACGTGCATGCATGCGCGCGGCGATCCAGAAATTAATGGTGGCGCCCAAGTCCGAGGAATGATGACGTGGCGGGATTACCAACCGTCGTGACATTTCGCGCGTGTGAGGTTAGGTTTTGCATTTTGCATCGTACTCGCGCTCGTACACTCGCGCTCGTACACTCGCGCTCGTACACTCGCGCTCGTACACTCGCGCTCGTACACTCGCGCTCGTACACTCGCGCTCGCACACTCGCGCTCGCATCGCGCTCCCACTCGCGATCACGCTCACATTCGCGCTCATCTACCTTCTCTACAGGTTTCTCGTGTGCATTGGCGTCCACTCGTGCTTGCATCACACTCGCGCTCGCATCGCGCTCGTGTGCATCGGCGTCCACTTCAAGACACACCCAGTTTGTAACTTCGCCGCCAACTCCGCCGCCCACTCCGCCACCCACACGCAGCCCACTTGGCGTCCCGGGAGATTTCAGCGCCACTCTCCAACTGTAAGTGGCAGAGTAGCCTTGCTGCTACGATCCGCTGCACACACAGTGCACATTCGCCAGCGAGTCCGGCCTCGATTGTCACGGCCTCCATTCGGCTTCAAATGGTAAGTCTTTTAGGCCAAGTAGAAAATGGCATGAGGCCACATGCCATTCAGTAGCAACATTGGCATGCACCGATTGGGCTCTCGAGTGCAGTCCGGTTACAGATGGCGTGTAGCCTCACGCCATCTTAGGATGCAGCCTCAAGACATCTGATGCAGTGGTGAATGGCGTGTGGCCTCACGTTATTTCCAGCTGCTAGCTTTTCATCTGTCAGCTCTAATTGTTGTGCATTTCTGAACAGGCGAGGAATTGCGTTCTTCTTCCAGCCACTGTCAATGTGGATGTAGAGAAGGGGGAGGAGCTCACCAGTTGGACTTTCGGGATGGAAGGCGAGGATCTGAGGCTGTACAACACAGATGGTGGGAGAAAAGAATGCATGGGGATCCTCATCCAAGTGACAGACACTCCATGCAGTTCCATCCAAGAATATGGACTGGCACTTGTGGTAGAGATAGCGTCCGCCTTCAAGATCCACCTTGCACATCCTAGCGGCTTCCCAGAGGGGGGCAGCGGCTATGAGGAATTCCTAGAGGGAGCTAGGGAGAGGTTGTCCAGGAGGCCCACAATTTCAAAGACACTGCGGGTCTATGAAGATCACATGGAATCCACGGACCTCACCTACGGCGATGTTCAAAAACTATATTCCAACATTGAGACGTTGAGAGTGCCTCCAGTTCGCGAAGCAAAGGGGAAGGGGGTCAATCTGGAAACTACCCCGAAGCAGAAAAGGGTGGTCAAGCTCAAGCCGACGTTCGACTCTCCTGCAGCTCCAAAAAAGAAGCTACTCGGTGATGCCATTGCCTCGGGTTCGAACACTACACCCACCAAAAAGAAGAGCCGCAAAGAGCAGAAAGAGCAAGAAGAGGCAGCAAAAATCGTCGCAGATAATAGTACTTGTTACTATTCCAACAAAGTATATACAATCGACGTGAGCCGTATCGACATCCAAAGCAAATACAACCACAGGCTAGTATCTGATGAGTGGGTGGAGAAACTGAAGCAGAAGATGCTGGCAAGTCCAGTAACACCCGACATCGCAGACGTGATCCCCTACTACCGAACAATGAAGGGTGAGACGAGGTTTCCAAACTTGATCAATAGGAAGGTGTTGGACGATCAGAACATCCGGTTCTATGCCGTCTCCGGGCAGCATTCTAGCTTGGCGATGCAAGAGATAGTTGTGGATATTATGGTGGGCGAGGAGGTGAAGAAAGTCTTCAAGACAAGAGTTGTCCGCCTGATAAAAGGCAACTCGCCCCTCCGATCTATCATATCCATCTCCCACGCACAAAATGTCAAGCAAGAAACGTGCTACAAATCGGGTCTGCACGAGACATTGGCACGAACACGGAAGCTCTGGGTTCAACTGAAGAAGCCACAAAAACCAGGACATGGACGTGCACTAGCAACTAGCGCCTGGCAGGTAAGCCTCGTTGCATGTGGCATAGCATGTGGCCTCACGCCATTTCCATTGCAGGAATTCTCGAGTCTTCTCTCGAAAACACTGGGGGTCAATGACACACTCAGCATCCATAACATTCTACTCGCGACAAAAGTTGTTTTTGACAAATGGGTAAATGTGCTGAGGAGGTACCATGACGGGGAGTTGCTAAACTCAATGGGTGTGGAGGACAGCCGGAAGCCCAATGATTTGAAGCTCAACGCCTTGCGTTTCTCGCGGTCTCTAGACAACGACGACCTTCTGACAGTGGCTAATGCTCTTCTACGTGGTGAGGTAGTCTTCAACAAGACCAAAATGACTCCCGGCCATATTATGATATACGAGGACTTGTGCACGACTTTGAGAGCTCGTGCGCTATTGAAGGATTGGATCTTTGAGCAAGTGGCCGTGGAGAGGGTGAGCATCGACACCACGCAAGAGATGATGGAAGAGCTGGAGTTGTCAAATGAAGACATCGACGACTACATGAAGGGGGCCCCCAAGTTCATCGATCTGCTACGGGATGCCACGAAAAGTAAAGCTGAGAAGTTGGATCAGTATCCAAATTTCATTAAGGGCCTTGTCGAACGAAGCTGGGAAGTCACTCCAGTCCCACTCTGCTGCAGGACCAATAACAAGGGCGAGTGTGAAGATGCGGACATTCGTCGGTATCTTCTTCTTAGCCATTATCCCATGGATCTCCTGCATCTCCTTGCCTTTTAACCGAGCCTTCACCTCGTTCAAGGGCAAATGCGTTGTCGAGTACAACTGTGGCGGACTATTCTTTCGAGCCGCACTACTCAAGGGTGTCCCGTGTGTTGCGGTGACAAACTCTATTGAAGAGGTGACTTCAATGAAGCATATAATTACAGTTGCCAAAGAAAAACAGTATCTTCTCTGCGAATCTGGTGAGTACGCACTTTAAGTTTAAATGTTATCTCACAAGCTCTGTATGCAGGAGCGTGGCCACCCCCAGATGCTGAAACGGCGTTAACAGCTACTGTTGGGCCGAGCTCCTGCACAAGGTAAGGTCATGTGAGGCCTCACGCCATTTTGATTATAGATCGTTGTGAATATTCAGACACGAGGACTGAAAAGCGCACTGGTGGCGCGTCGAAGAAGGACAAACAGACAAGCAATAGGAAAAAAGGAGGTACAAATTATATTTGCAATGGCGTGTGGTCTCATGCTATTCCTTGCAGGAGACACTTCTTCAAAAGCAAAACAGGCAAGCACCAGCCAAGCTCAAACTGACAGTGGTCATAAAAAGCGAAAGCACGTTGGACAGTTGTCGGGATCAGAGGCGTTTGATTCGAAAAGGAAGAAGGGCAACGAAAAGATGATAGGTAATGCCTCGCGGTCACCACCTCCTGACTCAGATTCCTATGGCGGACTCCCCTTCCCCAATCTCAATGGAGAGGTACAATGGATGAGGGATGCTTTTTAAGTTAGGGCCACGTTTTTCTCATCTCGTCGTCTTCGAAGGGTGCAAGAACGTGCAAAAACCATGTTAAGACAGTCGGGTGAGGATACAGTCCTAGGTCATGCACTAAAACAGGCTATGGATGTCTTGTATTTTGAGATGGAGACTCGGCCAGATGATTTTCCCAAGATGGTCCTGGAAGAACAAGCCATCCAGCCTGAGCAGCCTATGGAAGAAATGCAGGAGGGGGATGAGGAGCCAGAGAAAGATAATGAGCAGGAAGAGCAGAAGGACGAAGAGGAGGACAAAGAAGAGGAGGACGAAGAAGAGGAGGACGAAGAGGACTTGGATGGTCCTCACAATGGTGACGATCACAATAACGACGATGACGATGATGATGACAATGGCCAGCCTAAGGTGGCCAAAGAGCAGCGGAGGAAGGTCATACAAGACAAACCATCATGTAAATAATAGTACATCCATTCCTAACCTTTTACCATTTCTAACATTGTCCATGTAGGTTGCAAAGCAAATGGTAAGTAGAGATTATTCAGTTGAATTAAGATACAAACTCTAGCCTTTAGTGTCGAGGAAGGATAGTGCCAAGCAAGGGTCGAAACGTATGTCCAATCCTTCAGAATCAGCAGTGCGCCCAAGTGATATCGGTCCTAGTTCCTCAATAGCAGTTGATGGTAAATACAGTATAGTCGATTCAATGTGCTAATGAGTTTGTTTTTAGTAGCCAGTAGGGAGGATACCATCTCAATCGAAGGGAGATATTTGGACATGCATATGGATCCGCCAGTGGACTCTACTTGCTTGCAAGAGTCATCAGAGCTGGTGGAGGCTACTATCCATATCAACGCCAAGCAAGCTGACCACGCTCCACTTGATGCTGCCCATACCACTGAGTCAATCTTGTCCACGTATCCAACTGACGGTGATCAGGCACCATTGGACCCGCATGAGGCTGCCCCAGCCGCCGAGCCGGTCGTATCCTCATTTCCAACGGACTCAACGTGTGCCCAATCGTCTGACTACGCGCCGTTGGAACCTCCCTACACCGCCCCTGCTGCCTGTTCGGTCATGTCCACTTTGCCAACAGAGGCACCAGCTGAAATGGCGTGTGATCACACGCCATCGGAACCACCCCATGCCACTGTTGAGCCAGTTGTACCAGAGTCTACAGCTGAAATGGCATGTGCCCACACGCCATCAGATGCGATTGACCCCACATTGCAGAGGAGAGTATTTCTGCCCTTCACGTTTCCTCGACCAAAACCCTCTGAACGACCATCGGGAGCACCATTTGCTAATATTGTAGATGGTAAAATTGACTTGTACCATTTTTTATGCTGACGCATTTCATTTCAGAGTCATGGCGAAAGTACTGTATCGTTTTTGATCTGAACGGTGTCCTTTTCTCCCATGAGCGTGGCTCGTCCTCGAATGTCACTGCACCCTCCAAAGCCTGCGGTCGCAAGTTGGTCAAAAGAGACAGATTCACATTAATCACACGGGAGAAACTGCGGGATCTAATAATGACCATACGACACTTAAAACAGAGGGCCGGGTTCAATTTGCAATTGGGAGTTTGGACATCCATGATGCGCCACAATGCATTAACGTTGCTACAGATGATGCACGATCAGACGCGAGTAATATTACCATTTGACTTTCTCCTAACGCAGGAGGATTGCTTGACTATGGTCCATGTGAGGGGTAGCAAGCCCATCTTCGTCAAGCCAGAGGTTGTAGTGATGAACCGGACTGCTAGGTCAAGTGAAATCCTCATCATCGATGACTCGCCGATTAAAACTGCAGCGAACACGCACACATATGCAGTGCACCCCATCTCTTGCAGTATGGAAACTAGGGAGAAGAAACCGTATGTTCTGGGGGACCTTGCAAAACGGCTTGGAGCGATGGTGATAGAGAACCGGCCAGTCCAGGAGGTGGCTGCAGAAATCAACCAAATGGCAGATGGAACGGTATATCAGAAGCCATTTGATCGGACAGACACCAGTCATCATTTATGGCATGTATATTGTCTAGCCAAGCACTATCCGCATCTCCATAATCTGCTCAACCGGATGGGTTCTTCGACCACTGAACATGAGCGTGGACGTATTAGAGAAGAGATGGCATTACTATTGGGTTTAAATCCTGATAGTGTGAAGAGTGATGAAATTCCAAGATTATTGTATAGGCGTTGGAGGCAAAAAATAACAGTCTGAGATGGCATGTATTTATTTAAAAATGTAACTTATTATGGCATGGGGTTCCATGCCATTGTATTAATATTAAAAGACAATTCTTTGAGAGGATTTGCATTATACTAGAAGTGTTGCAGCATGTTATTGGAAGTCTACGAAGTTGTTTTATTAATAAGGGGAAAGTAAAGATTGAATGGGGACTTGGGCTCCACCTAGACTCGGAGCAACTGAGCCAATATTAAAAGGATGGAAAGAAATTGGATGACGATGACAAGGAGAAGAGAGAGGTGAAGCAGTGGCAGGGGGAGGAGAAGTGATTGAGTAGACATTTCCTTGTTTAAAATAAAATGGCATGTGCCTCAATGCAGTTGAATTTTGTTATATTTATATACTATATAAAGGTTTGGAAACCTTATTTTACAAGTGGGATAATGACAATTCCCACTTTAACGAAATAGAGCTTCATCCCAATCTAAATGTTGAAAGTTCACGTATTTCGCAATCATCCCTTTGAATGTTTGAACAAACCATTCTACCAAACCATCTGACTATGGATGATAAGCACTTGTGAAAGTGTGGTGTATCCCAACTGAGACGTCAAAACATAAAATGCCTCAACCATAAATGGGACAGACTATTATCGGAAAGAATCCACTCTGGACAAGATTGTTGGAACACCACTCAATTGAGGAGGAAGTATCCAGCAACAATTGTAGAGGTAATAGCAAAAGCATCAACTTCCACCCAATAAGTCAAATAGTCAGAAGCAACAATAACATACTCATTGCCAGTAGTCGATCATGGAAAAGGTCCCATAAGATCAAACGCCATCAACTTAAATGGACGGGAAACTGCAATTGACTCCAACCATCCTTCTGCAGTACAAAGGGGAGTATTACAAGTTTGGCACCAAACACAACTATGCAATATCACGTCGTATCTCCGGCTAATAGAAATACTTGTGCAACTTCTCAGTCATATGATAATGTCCTATATGCCCACGTAGAACAGGAGAATCATGGTAGGCATGGATAAACCATGGAATAAAGATTGAAGGCACAACCAGCCATAAATGATTATTAAGATCCATCCCCACAAAATAAAGAAGGTCATCTTCAAGGCTATATTGAGAATGTAAATGCCAAAATGACAAATTATCAACAAGTGATGCAGAATTCTTAAACTCATCTTGAAACTTTTAAATCCATAGCTCAATCTTTTGAGCCTCGCGAACCTCATCAAGAGAAGGTAAATCTTGTTTTGCACCTTGTGGACATTGAACATCAAATACAGCAACTTTTGATGGCACAAAATCCTCATCTAGAAAATCCATAAATGCTAGAACAATAGGCTCGTTAGAAATATGAGAAGAGAGCAAACAAAGAAGAGGATCTCGAAAAAGGGCATTAACATCAGCCATAGAACCCCCCGAGCGATGAACAACATCAAAATCATATATCTGAAGCTTTAAAGCCCACTGAGCAGTACGACCAACAAGGTTCTTTCTCTTAAATAATGAAGTAATGTTAGCATGATCACCTTTTAGTAACATTTAAGAACCATGTAAATATGCATGAAGTTTCTCGAAACCCCAAACTACTGCTAAATATTCCTTCTTTGTCATGAAGTAGTTCGCCTCCACTGTATCCATGAACGCTCACTCACAGTCTACAGATCAAATGAAAGATAACATTGATGACTTCAACAACACTCACAACGGTGCAGTGCGATAAAAAAGATGATCCACAAAACAACTGAAATACTACATCTTGCCCAAAAAGCGTTGTACATCATTCACACACTTTGGAGTAGGGAACTTTAGAACAGCCACAAGTTTGTCAGGATCAATTTGCAAACCCTTACAAGAAATACGGTACTTAAGATAAATCATGTCTTTGGACCTAAACACACACTTTGACTGCTTCAACTTTAAACCAACTTCCCATAGCCAATCCAACACTTTACAAATATCACAGACGTGTTCCTCCCATGTCCCCTCTGTGTGGATTAAGACATCATCAATTATCGCGAATGTGACTTCGGGTATCGAAAGTTACCTGTCGGCTAGTCCTTTTAGATATTCTTTCCTTATTGCCATGACGGCAGGAGGTTAGTATTGTTGGACCCTTTATTAGTCTTTGCCTAAGGTAGTTGAGAAATTGGTCATCACATGTGCACTTAGACTACAAGGGCACTAAGGAAGGAAATCCTAAGTTATCATTTGTCAAGCAGACTTGACATGGTGATGAGAAACTCATGATGTTGACTTGCACTTGCTAGTGTTGGGAACCCCCGCAATATTAAGCTTGGTCCCTCAAATATTCGCTAGATGATAGCTTACCGTGTCTGTCAAACACCCTCACTATCATGCCCTTTGTGTTAGTCTCATTTAGTCCTAAATACTATTTATGGAAAGTGTTTAGATTTGCTCATTTGGCATATCTACGAAATATAAAGATTGCCCTGAATACAATGTAGAGATTGCCTTGAGCACCAAACTCTATTTGGCTTCGTTGTGCGTGCTGGTTTTAGCATTGGGATGCTGGTTACTCTAGGATTGATCCAAGTTGCTTCATGCTCCTGTCCCTTAGCTCCTTGGGCTGTATGCTCGGGAGTCATTCCGTACTCTAGTGCCATTGCTCCTTGGCTCCGTGTGTGAGATTTTGGCACCATTCTTTCATTCAGTGGCCCAAGGCCTTGAAACTTGGGTTCCACACCACTGTCTTTTAGACACATGGTATGTGACACGTGGCATATGACATGTGGCACATGGAGGGTTAAGTTCCACTTTGTGGTTATCCTATGGTAAATCACCATAGGATAAAGGGTTAAAACCACGTGCGCTACATCAATGAAGTCAACAGTCACTTCTAACATATTGTAAAGAACCTTATCTATAATTTACTGGAAAATTGCTAGAGCATTGTTCAAACCAAACAGCATCACCAAGAACTTATACAAATTAAACAGTGTACCAAAAATAGTCTTAGGAATTGTCATGAATGTAACTTTGCCATAACTAGCTTTAGCCAGCTTCACAAATAGTTTTAATGATTCACAAAGTAAGTTCTTTAAGCTTGTTGCATTTTCCCTTTCCTGTCACCATCAGTAAACCATGAATTCAATGGTATTATGCAGCCTCATGTCAACCTTAGCTTTCCAAAAACCATGTCTATGCAGGTGTAGAACAGTTTGTGCAACTTGGTAAGTGTAGCGCATATGATCATGAAATGAGATTTGGATATACTGTCACTGTGGATCTTTGGAACCTTGGGGGATAAATGAGGATAAAATAACCACTAAGGGCTCTCTCATCAAGCAATTGCCCCTTTTTTAGTTAGCTTAAAGGGAGAGAGATAGAGTGTGTTACACGTGGTATTGGAGCAAATGCCACGGTTCGATTCCCATTGATTAGTGGCTACTTAAAAATATAATATACCCTTGAGCAAGGTATATTCCTACCCTTAAATTTAAAATCATATGTAATAGGCATCTATATGTACGTCCTTCCTCTTGGTGGAGCATCCATGGACGAAGGTATCCACCATAAAGTTGCCGTACGGGTGGATGACTAATTGCCTCATATGGAATAACTAATTTACATAATAGAAGGATTGGTAGATTTAGTGCGGAAATGGAGGTGTTAGTTCCCTTTGGCTCAATAAGGGTTGTTAGTCAATAGTCAATGAGGACATTGACATTTCTAAAAAAGAGGGTGAGTGTAGTGCATGTGATCATAGGATGAGATTTGGATATACTGTCATCGTGGTGTGAAACAGAAATCCCAAAGCCTCAAAAAGTAGACCTGAAAAGGTGCCACATGGTAGTGGCTGAAGCGAAAGCCAAATGGAAGTAACATATTTGGACTAAAAGCTATGACTTGGACAGTCGAGAGTGAGAGTGGAACTCTCAACAAAGGGATGGAGTTCGAGATGGAGTTCAAGATAAATCCGAGATGGAGTTCGAGATGAACCCGAGATAGAGTCTGAGATGGAGTCCGAGATGGACCCGAGATGGAATTCCAGATGGAGTCCGAGTCCGAATA
>NW_003314277.1:1278962-1326939 GCF_000143415.4 Selaginella moellendorffii
GGCGGGGGGGGGGGGGGCTGTAGGGGGTTCCAAAAGTATAGTAGCGAGAGTGTGGGGGTTGGACCCCAATGGAGCCAATTGGGCCAGAAAATGCCAATTTGGCCCAGGAAGGCTATACCAAGGTGTTGGATGATGAGATAATCGGGAAGTCCAAGGCTAAAGTGAATATGGATTGACAAACGGGATAGTTTGGTGAAGTGTTCAAGAGCCGGTTTTAGTTGCCCCGGGAGATCGAATGGTCGATGCTCCCAGTCCAAGTGTGGGTGGCACTACCTACTTGGATACCTAGCGTGGCTCAATGGAACCTCACTCTAGCCCCATGGCTAGAGCACCCAAGGGTGGAAGGTGAGGAGAGTACCCATGAGGCTTGCGTAGGGCCACAGTGTTCCGAAATGTTATCCCAAGGTCTCAGATGGTGGAAAAGAAGAGGAGCAGTCCTTTGGTGTAATGACCAAGGATGCAATCATATGGTGAGGAAGTCCCAGAGAACGAGGGGACTTCGTGATCAGGCCTGTAGGCCTTGATCTAGTGGTAATGTGGCGAACACGGCCATGGACAAAAAGGGATTTGGTGGGGATAGAAAAAGGGATATTGGGGAAGGTTATTCCCCATGTGTGAGACACAAAATCCCTAGGCCCCAAAGTGGAGCCGGAAGGGTGCCATGTGGTAATGGCAGAAGCGAAAACAAAACGAGCGTAACACATTTGGACTAAAAGCTCCAACTTGAAAGGTCAAAAGCGGGAATAGAACTCCCAATGAAGTGCACAAAGAACAAGCATGAAGCGAGAAATAAGTGAGGCTCCAAAAAGGGACCCAAAAGGACTAACACATGACACGTGGAAGTGTCCGAGATGGACCTGAGATGGAGTCCGAGATGGAGTTCGAGATGGACCCGAGATGGAGTCCGAGATGGACCCGAGTTGGAGTTGGAGGTGGGCCCGAGATGGAGTCCGAGATGGACCCAAGTTGGAGTCCGAGGTGGGCCCGAGATGGAGTCCGAGATGGACCCGAGATGGAGTCCGAGATAGAGTCCGAGATGGACCCGAGATGGAGTCCGAGATGGAGTCCGAGATGGAGTCCAAGGTCGAGACCGAGACCGGGACCGAGACCGAGACCGGGACCGCGGCCGAGACCGAGGCCGAGACCGAGGCCAAGCTTGAGTCCGAGCCCAAGCCCGAGCCCGAGTCCGAGCCTGAGTCCGAGTCTAAGTCCGAGTCCGAGTCCGAGTCCGAGTCCGAGTCCGTGAAAACCCAAAGCGTTCATCTCCCAGACCTTGGGGGGTTTGGTGAGCTCCAAAAGTATAGTGGGGGGAGGACTGCAGTGGAACCAGTTTGGCCAGGAAAGGCCAGTTTGGCCCAGAAAGGCTGTACCCAGTGTTGGGTGATGAGCTGCCCACTGGGAAGTCCAAGACTAGAGTGAATACGGACTGACAAGCGGGGTAGCTTGGTGAAGTGTTCAAGAGCTGGCTCTAGTTCCCCTGGGAGATCGGCTGGCCGATGCTCTCAGTCCAAGTGTGGGTGGCACTACCTACTTGGATACCTAGCGTGGCTTAATGGAACCTCGCTCTAAGCCCATGGCTAAAGCACCTAAAGGCGGAAGGTGGGGAGAGTACCCATGAGGTCCGCGTAGGGCCACGGTGTTCCGAAATGTTGTCCCAAAGTCCCAGACTATGGAAAGGAAGAGGAGTAGCCCTCTGGTGTGGTGGCCAGGGACACAGTCACACAGTGAGGAAGTCCTAGAGGACAGTGGGACTTGGTGGTCGGGCCCCTAGGCCTTGATCTAGTGGTAGTGTTGGCGAACACGGCCAAGGACAGAAAGGGACTTGGTGGGGACTAGAAAGGAGATATTGGGGAAGGCTATTCCCCATGTCTGCGGGCATCCTAAGGATGCTAAGGAGTGGATCTGGGATGACCACTCATGGACGGATGGCCCAGTCTTGGAGAGAAGGGATTGCAATGCAAGTGGTGTTGGACCACCGAGGTGATTGGGCATAGCCTAGTGTAACGGGCTGGTATATTGGTGGTGCTTTGGGGTGTCGGTCATGGGACCAGACACGTGGAGCACTTGGACCAAGTGCAAAAGTTGAGTGGCATGGATGCCATTTCTTGGGGCTAGCAAGCCCCAAATCCTGAGTGAGACTTATGGAGGTTGTGAATGAGACTCCTCCACGTGGTCGGAGGTGTGGTTAAGTGACTAAAGTAGAATGAAAAAAATTAGTCACTTACAATTTGGTATCGGAGCTGTTCTTTAGTCCGACTTTTATTGGTGGCCAAGTATATCACCACTTGTATTGGAATTGGAAAGTCCTAGGTATGGACCTATCCTCGAGGAATAGCATGTCGAGAGGACATGGCTCTCCACTCGAGTTCATGCGTGAACTTGTGCATGATGTGGTGGATGGAAAAGGGCCAGTAAGGGAACGACTTTGGGATCTTGGGAATAGTATGAGGGTTTCCTTAAAGAGTTGAGGATGTGATCCAGATGAGCGTTTGACACAGCAAATTGGCTAATGTAGTTGTGGTAAACAACTATAGTTGGGATCACGGGAAAGATGCAAACTCCAAAACGATAATAGAGTCACAAGATTACCCTCATATAGTTGAGGCTAGTGCTCATGAATTTGAAACTAGAATTGATGACCGTGGGAGGTCAAATACGGAAGAGGACACAAGTCCTTGAAATGGTAGCCAAGGCTATCTTTAATAAATGCTGGAACAACCCAAGGAGTAGGGGGTGTACTTAGAGGATGAGTTGGTATTCTTATCACATGGACAAGTGGTCATAATGGGCAAAAGGTTTCCCCTAGAGAGCAAATTAAGTGTCGGAGTAACACTTGCAAAGATGGTCCTTGTGAGTAGGACATGAATACAAGGAGTTGTATTCCAGTGAGCTAGCACCTCAAAAATAAGACCTCATGGGTCGTCAAATTAGCAAAGTGCAAAAAGTTGAATGACTCCAATAGAGTTAAGGAATAATCCTAAGGGATTGATGGAAACATTTGGACTGAGGTGTGTGGTGCCTCATGAAGGATGGGGAGAATCTTGAGATCTATGCATGAGAACAATGTGTATCTCATTGATGACAGAAGGTGTCATACTAAAGTCGTGGGAAAGAGTTTCCCGGAAGAAAACAACTTTGACACAAAGTTGTGCATAAACTCTATGGTGCAGTGCTAATGGATAATTGGCATAAGAGACAACCATATTGGTCTTGGCAAAAAGACCTAGACACAAGTAAGAAGTGTCATAAAGGTAAGCTCATGGAGCCGATGGTGTGGAGACACCGAAGGTGCCAAGGTGTGCTGCCTTGAGGTCAAGTTGGTGGGTTCATGAGAACCCCATCCAAAGGAATCCCAATGGAAATGGGAATGGCATAGCCTAAGCTAGAAGGCAGGTGGTTAGAGTGTGGTGACCTAGATAATAATGGAGGTGTGGAAGCACCAACAATGAGTTGTAGGACTTGACAACTATGAGGCAACTAAGCAAAAGGTGCAAAATAATTCGTTAAATTAGTAGAAGGCAACTACCTAAGACTTTTTATTGGGATAAGGAAGTTAAAAATACCCTTATGGGGGATAAATTGCTTATGTTGCGATATAGTAAGTCAATGTCGAAAGGGGAATGCTCATTGTCAGAGAGACCATCATTGGGACACCCAAACACTTTAGAACATCAGAAGGTGGTGTTTGGTGTTATGAGGGCAATGGATAATGCCCAAGGGACAAAGTCCCTAGCGAATGGTGGATAGGAGGTGCTATCCAAATGTCCAAGGTTGCGGAGACGAGAGAAGTCTGTTTACCCAAATTGGACAAAGCCAAAAGGGGGATTTTGGCAAGGCTAGTGATGGGCATATGAAGGCCCATAAGTAGCAATGATAATCCCAGTGTGTAGGATTACAAGGTGAGAAAACCCGGATTGAGGAACCACTCCCTAGGCTGTCGGGTAGGTTCATCCCTATGAATACTTGCTAAGGCATGGTAGAAAGTGCAAAGCTATCTTCTTAGTTTGGAGGAGAATAACCGAAGGAAATGTATGAGTCCAAAAAACAAGTAGTAAAGGGATAGAACCGGACTATAGGAATTGACAGGTATAACCAAGGGTGGTTATGGAAGTTGGGAGTAAAAAATCAAGTGGGTGCTCAAGCATGTTGTTACTAGCGATCGGGATGCCATGGAGGGTCTAAAGCATTAGGTTGTCCATGTTAGACTATATGGTAATTGGAAAGTTTGCAAATGGAGAGACCTTAGCAAGCTAAGGAACAGAGTTCCTTGAACGTTCCCCTAGGTAGATAAGTACCTAAACATCCAAGTGTGAATAGTTTATAGTGCGCACAAAATCAGAGTGGCGTAGTAAAAGCGTGGTCTTGAAGTTTGCCAAGAGGCGAGGCTATCAAGGTTAGGGAAGTAGTTCCTGAGTGTTCAAAGAGAGGGCTTTGAACGAAAGTCGATGGTTAAAGACTTTCACGCTTATGCATGAACCATATTACAGTGGTCGGATGACTTGCTAAGTGAGATTGGCAAGTCAGGGGAACGAATACCCTAGCTGAAGGAGCCAACTTCAAAGGGGTGGCCCATATGGCCAAGCATGATCACAGACTTGTCAAGTGAGAAGACTTGGCAGTGCGGAGGAACTAGGTTCCTAAGTGGTGATCTATAGCGTGCTTTAAATATAAGTTGGTGCACCAGCGTGGGGAGTCACGCCAGGCATCCGGTGTGATGCCGTCCGTAGATGCATATACGGAGGTTGGGTTCGAGTCCCGACTCTCTAGTGCTTGGGTTCGAGTCCCAATTCACTAGGGCGCGGTGATGGTTTGGAATATGAGGACACTCATTTTTCGGTGGTCATGGACTCTTAGTAAAGAGACTAGCTTGGGCACACCGCCACAGAGTCGTGATGCACGGTTAGATTGCTTAGTGTGAAAGCTCGGCATATCTAACTTGAAAACTTTGGTGCAAGTGGCACCAAGGACGTGGTGAATGAGATGGGGACATCCAATCTCAGTGGCTATGGACCCTTGGCCGGATGGGCTGGCTTGGGTGCACCGCCAAGTGTGAGGGATGCCCCTGGGGTCATGGTCAGCAACTTAAAGGTCTAGAAGACCTAGTACCTATTGGCAAACCTATTAAGGTGCCAAGGATAGATCACTAGGTGATGTTATAGCCAAAACAAGGACAAGGTCTTTATGAGGTTAAGGGATAAAGTTCCAAGTTCAAAGTGTTGATTGGAACTATTGATGATAGTGTGGCTTGTCAAGGTGACCAAGTGAGAAGGACACCTAAGGGAAATGAGATATGTCAATGTGATGGCATAGTGAGTCCAAGGAAAGTAGTCTTTATAAAAGACCTATGGGAGGGTCACAAAATTGGGCCGTGGATAAAGCTCACAGCAGAAGATGCTAAAGAGACGTACTAGGGGTGAACACCCTCCGGACTTGGCAAAAGAGAGTCTTTGCTATGAAACCGAAAGGATACCTCAAAAATGAGCTAGCGATCCTATGTTGTTAGGTGCAACAATCAAGGATAGGAGCAAAAGACTAGTGGCTAAGTAAAAAGCCATGGGAATCATGAGAAAGAATCCAAATGGCAAAGTTAGGCCAAAAACACTAAAGTGTTAGGTGCTAATGGATTGTGGGAAAGGCAATGTGCTCCCAAGGATGGATTCCCAATTACTCCAATGTGGCGAAAGTGGAAGCTCCAAGGGTGGGAGCAGTAAGGTAGCTAAATGATAGGGCCGTGGACAGCTCTACCACAAATTATGATAACTGAAATTTAGTGTCAAAGGTGGCATGAAATCGAAGAGAGGATGATATTGCCCTCAAGTAGAGAACTTCCTAGGATGGGGAAGTGGAGTTGCACAATATGTGCAATGCAAGGTGTCAAAGACACTTAGGAAATTGACTTCGAGAAGTGAGAATTAAAAGTTCCAAAGTGCAAAGGTTATATCAATGGAAAGTGAGACCACTTGAAAATGAGTAGTGGGATTGAGTTAGAGAAGGTGTCTCTAACAGGTTTAGTGAGAACTAAACCAATAAAAGGAGAGAACCACCACAAGTGGTCGAATGAGCCTCTAAGTTGGAGAGGCTATGCCCCTTAGAGGATGGACAAGGCATGGTGAGCCTTTGGTGTCAAACCATAAACAAATATTGGCTGGGTGCTAAGGACGGGAAAGGTAATACATGTTGGTATTACTTTATAAAATGGTTTATCATTCGATGAGGACATCGAACTTCGTCTATGGGTGGTGGAGTTGTGAGACACAAAATCCCTAGGCCCCAAAGTGGAGTCGGAAGGGTGCCATGTGGTAATGGCAAAAGCGAAAACAAAATGAGCGTAACACATTTGGACTAAAAGCTCTGACTTGAAAGGTCGAGAGCGGGAGTGGAACTCCCAACGAAGTGCTCAAAGAACAAGCACGAAGCGAGCAATAAGTGAAGCTCCAAAAAGGGACCCAAAAGGACCAACACATGACATGTGGAAGTGTCCGAGATGGACCCGAGATGGAATCCGAGATGGAGTCCAAGATGGAGTCCGAGATGGACCCGAGTTGGAGTCCGAGGTGGGCCCAAGATGGAGTCCGAGATGGAGTCCGAGATGGACCCGAGATGGAGTCCGAGATGGAGACCGAGATGGACCCGAGTTGGAGTCTGAGGTGGGCCCGAGATGGAGTCCAAGATGGACCCGAGATGGAGTCCGAGATGGAGTCCAAGATGGACCCGAGATGGAATCCGAGATGGAGTCCGAGATGGACCCGAGATGGAATCCGAGATGGAGTCCGAGATGGACCCAAGATGGAGTCCGAGATGGAGTCCGAGAAGGACCCGAGATGGATTCCAAGGTCGAGACCAAGACCGGGACCGAGACCGGGACCGAGACCGAGACCGGGACCGAGACCGAGATCGAGACCGAGACCGAGACCGAGACCGAGACTGAGGCCGAGACCGAGACTGAGGCCGAGACCGAGCCCGAGCCCGAGCCCGAGTCCGAGTCCGAGTCCGAGTCCGAGTTCGAGTCTGAGAGGGTGAAAGCCCAAAGCGTTCGTCTCCCAGACCCTGGGGGGTTTGATGAGCTCCAAAAGTATAGTGGGGGGAGGACTGTAGTGGAGCCAGTTTGGCCAGGAAAGGCCAGTTTGGCCCAGAAAGGCTGTACCCAGTGTTGGGTGATGAGCTGCCTACTGGGAAGTCCAAGACTAGAGTGAACACGGACCGACAAGCGGGGTAGCTTGGTGAAGTGTTCAAGAGCCGGCTTTAATTCCCCTGGGAGATCGGCTGGCTGATGCTCTCAGTCCAAGTGTGGGTGGCACTACCTACTTGGATACTTGGCATGGCTCAACGGAACCTCGCTCTAAGCCCATGGCTAGAGCACCTAAAGGCGGAAGGCGGGGAGAGTACCCATGAGGCCCGCGTAGGGCCACGGTGTTCCGAAATGTTGTCCCAAAGTCCCAGACTGTGGAAAGGAAGAGGAGTAGCCCTCTGGTGTTGTGGCCAGGGACACAGTCACATAGTGAGGAAGTCCTAGAGGACAGTGGGACTTGGTGGTCGGGCCCCTGGGCCTTGATTTAGTGGTAGTGTTGGCGAACACGGCCAAGGACAGAAAGGGACTTGGTGGGAACCAGAAAGGAGATATTGGGGAAAGTTATTCCCCATGTCTGCAGGCATCCTAAGGATGCTAAGGAGTGGATCTGGGATGACCACTCATGGATGGATGGCCCAGTCTTGGAGAGAAGGGATTGCAATGCAGGTGGTGTTGGACCACCGATGTGACCAAGGTGATTCGGCATTGCCTAGGGTAACGGGCTGGTATGTTGGTGGTGCCTTGGGGTGTCGGTCATGGGACTGGACACGTGGAGCATTTGGACCAAGTGCAAAGGTTGAGTGGCATGGATGCCATTCTCGGGGCTAGCAAGCCCCAAGTCCTGAGTGGGACTTATGAAGGTTATGAATGAGACTCCTCCACGTGGTCGGAGGTGCGGTTAAGTGACTAAAGTAGAATGGAAAAAATTAGTCGCTTACACCATGCTTGCAAGCATCCTAAGGATGCTAAGGAGTGGATATGGGATGACCACTCATAGACAGATGGCCCAGTCTTTGAGAGATGGGATTGTGATGTAGGTGGTGTTGGATCACCAGTGTGACAAAGGTGTATAAGCATGGCCTTAGTGTAACAGGCTGATATATCTATGGTACCTTTAGGTGTTGGTCATGAGATTGGACACACGGAGCACTTAGACCAAGTGCAAAGGTTGAGTGGCATGGATGCCAATTTTGGGGCTAGCAAGCCCCAAGTCCTAAATTGGACTTATCGATGTTGTGACTAAGACTCCTCCAAGTGATCAGAGGTGTGGTTAAGTGACTAAAGTAGAATGGAAAAATTAGTCACTTACAATTTGGTATTGGAGCTGTTCCTTACTCCGAATTTTATTGGTGGTCAAGTATATCATCACTTGTCTTAGCATTAGAAGGTCCTAGGAGTGGGCTTATCCTCAAGGAGTAGCGTGTCGAAAGAGCATGGCTCTTCACCTTAGTTCATAAGTGAACCTGTTAGCAATGTGTTGGATAAAAAATGAGCCAATGAGGGAGCGACTTTGGGATCTTGAGAATAGTATAAGGTTTTCCTCAGAGAGTTGAGGATGTGATCCAGATGACCATTTAACTTAACAAACTGGCTAATATAGTTATGGTAAAAAACTATAGTGGGATCACAGGAAAGATAAAGACTTCAAAACAATAAAGGAATCACAAGATTATCCTCATATAGTTGAGGCTGGTGCTCATGAATTTGAGGCCGGAATTAATGACCATGAAAGGTCAAATACGGATGAGGACACAAGTCCTTGAAATTGTAGCCAAGGCTACCTTTTATAAAAGTTGGAACAAACCCAAGGAGTTGGGGGTATACTCAGAGGATGAGTCAGTATTCTCATCATATGGATGGATAGTCCTAAGGAGCAAAGGTAGGCCATAGGGAACGGAAAATAATCAAGTGTTAGAATAACATTTACAAAGATGGTCCTTATGAGTACGACATGGATACAAAAAGTTGTATTCCAACGAGCTGGCACCTCAAAAGTAGGACCTTACGGGTCATCAAATTAACAAAGTTCAAAAAGTTGGATGACTCAAGTAGAGTCAAAGAATGGTCTTAAGGGATTGGTAGAA
Organism: Selaginella moellendorffii; assembly: GCF_000143415.4. NCBI lineage: Eukaryota > Viridiplantae > Streptophyta > Lycopodiopsida > Selaginellales > Selaginellaceae > Selaginella > Selaginella moellendorffii. The sequence goes on from NW_003314277.1 coordinate 1,288,116, forward strand.
GCATTTGGACTAAGGTGTGTTGCGCCCACGAAGGATGAGGAGGATCATAAGATCCAAGTATAAAAACAATAGATATCTCATTGATGGCAGAATATGCCATACTAAATTCGTGGGAAAAAGGTTCCCAAAAGAAAATAAGTAAGAAGTGTCATAAAGGTAGAGTCATGGAGCCAATGGTGTAGAGATACTGAATGTGCCAAAGCGTGATACCTTGAAGTCAAGTTAGTGGGTTCATGAAAACCCTTTCCTAAAGGAATTCTAATGGAAGTGGGAATGGCATAACCTAAGTTAGAAGGCATGCAGCTGAAGTGTGGTGACCCAAATAATGATGGAGATGTGAAAGCACCAACAATGAGTTGTAGAACTTAACAACTATGAAGCAACTAAGAAAAAAGTGCAAAATAATTAATCAAAATGGTAGAAGGTAATTACCCAAGACTTCTTATTAGGATAAGGAAGTTAAATATACCTTTATGGGGGATAAATTGCTTATGTTGTGATATAGTAAATCAATGTCGTAAAAGGAATGTTCATTGTAAAAAATGGACATCATTGGGGCACCCAAACACTCTAAAACACCAAGAAGTGGTATTTGGTGTTGTGAGGGCATTAAATAAGGCACAAAGGATTAAGTCCCAAATGAATAATGAATAAAAGGTGCTATCCAAACGTCTAAGGTTACAGAGATGGGAGAAGTCTATCTACCCAAATTGGACAAAGCTAAAATAAGATTTTGGTAAGGCTAGTGATGAGCATATAAAAGCCCATAAGTAGCAACATTAATCCTAGTGTGTGGGATTACAAGGTGAGTATACCCAGATTGAGGAACCACTCCCTATGCTACCAAGTAGGTTCATCCCTATGAATACTTGCTAAGGTATGGTAGAAGGTGCAAATCTATCCTTCTGGACTAGAGGAGAATAACCAAAGGAAACGTGTGAGGCCAAAAAGCAAGTAGTAAAGGGATAAAACCGAATCATAAGAATCGAAGGGTTTAACCAAAGGTGGTTATGCGAGTTGAGAGTGGATAATCAAGTGGGTGCTCGAGCCAGTTATTATTAGCAATCGTGATGCCATAGAGAGTCTAAAATATTGAATTATCCATATTAGACTATATAACAATTAAAAACCTTGCAAAAGGAAAGGCTTTAGCAAGTTAAGGGCTAGAGTTCCTTCAAAGTTCCCAAAGATAATTCTAGGTAGCTAACTAGTACCTAGAAAAGTAAATGTAAATGGTTCACATAATGCGCAAAATCAGAGTGGCGCAACAAAAGCATAGTTTTGAAGCTTGCCATAAGGCAAAATGGGTTTAAATGAAAGTCGATGGTTAAGGACTTTCATATTTATGCATGAACTATGCTACAGTGGTCGGATGACTTGCTAAACGAGATTAACAAATCAGAGGGAACAAATACCCTAGTTGAAGGTGCTAACTTCAAAAGTTAACCACCCCCATGGGGTGGCCCATGGGGCTAAGCATGAAGGAGTCCATGCATGATCACAAACTTGTTAAGTGAGAGGACTTAGCAGTGTGGAAGAAATAGGTTCCTAAGCTGTGATTTGTAACACACTTAAAGTATAAATTAGTGCACCAGCGTGGGGAGTCATGCTAGGCATCTTAGCTGATGCTATCTGTAAATGCATATACAAAGGTTGGGTTCGAATATTAACCCTCTAGTGCTTGGGTTCGAGTCCCAACTCACTAGGGCGTGGTGATAGTTTAGAATATGAAGACACTCATTTTTCGGTGGTCATGAACTCTCAGTAAGGAGACTGGCTTGGGCACATTGCCAAGCAGGGGATGCCCCTGAGTTGTGATACACGGTTAGATTGCCTAGTGTAAAAGCTCGGCATTCACAAAGTAAGCTCTTTAAGCTTGTCGCATTTTCCCTTTCCCGTCACCATTAATAAACCATGAGCTCAATGGTATTATGTAGCCTCATCTCAACCTTAGCTTTCCAAAAACCATGTCTATGCAGGTGTATAACAATCTGTGCAACTTGGTAAGTGTAACACATATGATCATGAAATGAGATTTGGATATACTATCACTGTGGATCCTTGGAACCTTGGGGGATAAATGAGGATAAAATAGCTACTAAGGGCTCTCTCATCAAGCAATTGCCCCTTTTCTAGTTAGCTTAAAGGGAGAGAGATAGAATGTGTTACATGTGGTATCGGAGCAAATGCTACGGTTCGATTCCCATTGATTAGTGGCTACTTAAAAATACTTGAGCAAGGTATATTCCTACCCTTAAATTTAAAATCATACGTATTGGGCATCTATGCGTATGTCCTTCCTTTTGGTGGAGCATCCATGGACGAAGGTATCCACCGTAAAATTGCAGTACTAGTGGATGACTAGTTGCCTCATATGGAATAACTAATTTACATAGTAGAAGGATTGGTAGATTCAGTGCGGAAATGGAGGTGCTAGTTCCCTTTGGCTCAATAGAGGTTGTTAGTCAATAGTCAATGAGGACATTGACATTTCTAAAAAGGGGGGTGAGTGTAGTGCATGTGATCATGGGATGAGATTTGAATATACTGTCACCGTGATGTGAGACACAAATCCCAAAGCCCCAAAAAATGGAGCCGAAAAGGTGCCATATGGTAGTGGCTGAAGCGGAAGACAAACGGAAGTAACATATTTGGACTAAAAGCTTTGACTTGGACAGTCGAGAGTGGGAGTGGAACTCCTAAAAAAGAGATGGAGTTCAAGATGGAGTCCAAGATAGACCCGAGATGGAGTTCGAGATGAACCAAAGATAGAGTCTGAGATGGAGTCCGAGATGGACCCAAGATGAAATTCGAGATGGAGTCCGAGTCTAAATACTAATACAGGCTGTTGGGTGAAAGCCCAAAGCATAGTCATCCCCCCAGGGGGGGGCTGTAGGGGGTTCCAAAAGTATAGTAGCAAGAGTGTGGGGGTTGGACCCCAATGGAGCCAGTTTGGCCAGAAAAGGCCAATTTGGCCCAGGAAGGCTATACCCAAGTGTTGGGTGATGAGATAACCGGGAAGTCCAAGGCTAAAGTGAATATGGATTGACAAACGGGATAGTTTGGTGAAGTGTTCAAGAGCCGGTTTTAGTTGCCCCGGGAGATCGAATGGTCGATGCTCCCAGTCCAAGTGTGGGTGGCACTACCTACTTGGATACCTAGCATGGCTTAAAGGAACCTCACTCTAGCCCCATGGCTATAGCACCCAAGGGTGGAAGGTGGGGAGAGTACCCATGAGGCTTGCGTAGGGCCACAGTGTTCCAAAATGTTGTCCTAAAGTCCCGGATGGTGGAAAAGAAGAGGAGCAGTCCTCTGGTGTAATGACCAAGGATGCAATCATATGGTAAGGAAGTCCTAGAGAACAAGGGAACTTCGTGATCGGGCCTGTGGGCCTTGATTTAGTGGTAATGTTGGCGAACACAACCATGGATAGAAAGGGATTTGGTGGGGATAGAAAAAGGGATATTGGGGAAGGCTATTCCCCATGTTTGCGGGCATCCTAAGGACACTAAGGAGTGGATCTGGGATGACCACTCATAGTGTTGCGAATGTGATTTCGGGTATCGAAAGTTACCTCTAGGCCAGTCCTTACGAACACTCTTTCCTTACTACCACGATAGTAGGAGGTCAGTATTGCTAGTTCCCTTTATCAACCCCTCTTGTTTAAGTGTTAGTAAACTAGGTTTAGCACCTGTACTTAGCTAGATGGATATAAGGTAGGAACTCCTATGTGTTTCTAGTGGAGCATACTCGGCCTGGCTCTTAGTTCTCTTTTGCTCTATCTTGCACTGGCTTGACAAGAACCCTCGCGTATTGAGATTAGTCCCTCAATATCGCTGGATAATAAATTACCGTGTTTGCCAAACACCCTCGCTATCATGCCCTTTGTGTTAGTCTCATTTTGATCCCAAATGCTATTTATGGAAAGTGTCCAGATTTGCTCATTTGGCATATCTACGGAATGTAGAGATTGACCTGAACACAATGGTATTCGTCCTGTGTCCAAATTCGCAATCTAACGCCATTCTATATTTAGTAAGTTTCGAGCTTGTCCCAGAGACTAACTCCTGATACTAAGGGAAGCTTGGGGTGAAAGCCCAAAACGTGTGTTCTTAAAAAGGAAGGGGGGGGGGGGGGGGGGGGCTGTGGGGGGTTCCAAATGTATAGTAGGGATAGTGGGTAGGTCGGGCATGGCCAGCCAACCTGAGGCATAGTCTAGCTTTTGCTTGTATGCCTGTCCTTGTTCTGCGTCTGGCTTGGGTCTAAGCCCAAGTTCCATTCCATGCTAGTTGGTGGAGTACCCATGTCCTTGCCTTAGGCCACCGGTATGCTGAAATAGCATCAGACTCTATTTGGCTCCGTTTTGCATGCTGGTCTTGGCAATGGGATGCTGGTTGCTCTAGGACCATTCCAAGTCGCTCCGGGCTCCTATCCCTTCGCTCCTTGGGCTGTATGTTCGGGAGTTGCTCCGTGGTTTAGTTCCATCACTTCTTGGCTCCACGCTTGGGAGTTTGGCACCGTTCCTTTGTTCAGTGGCCCAAGGCCCTAAACCTTGGGTTCCGCACCACTGTCCTTTGGACATGTGGCATGTGACACATGGCATCTATCACATGACACAAAGAGGGTTTAGGTTCCACTTCATGGTGTTATCCTATGGTAAATCATAATAGGATAAAGGGTAAAAACCACGTGCGCTACATTTGGTATCAGAGAATGAGTCTCGGCGAGTACTATCCAATGGGATTGGGCAACTAATCTCGTTGCATACACAGAGATGAAAATAATGATCCAAATGGGTACATGTTTGGGTGCAATGACTTCGCAAACGTTCTCTGGGTATGGATTTGGTTACCTTGTTGTACCTTATGATGTGAGCTTGCTCTTGGGCTCATAAGATGGATTGAGGTGTACCATTTTGCATGAGTTTGAGCTTGGGCTCATGAGTGAGGCACATTAGCAACTCAAGGTTACACTTTAAGTCAGTGTTACGAACACGGCCGGGATCCCGGCCGTGTTCACCGTGTTTCACGAACACAGCCATGGGTCGTGTTCCCACGGCCGTGTTCGTGAACAGTGGTCCGTGTTACTAACACGGACCACTGTTCAGAATATTCTCACGCGGAATATTCTGGTTTTAGGGCGCACGGCATCACACGACAGTCCAGCCAGGGCGCACCATTTCAGGGCACAGCAGCAGCAATCCAAGGCAAACAAGCATATATAATTTTTAAATAACATATTCTTAGAATATTCAGTAGAATATTCGTGAGCCATCGTGGGCCGTGATCGTGTTCCGTGTTCGGGTTCCTGAAATCTGAGGCTCGTGTTCGTGTTCCGTGTTCGTGTTCGTAACTAAGCTTTAAGTTGGCAAGATTAATGTTAGCCTATTGTTAGTTTCATGAGTTGTTCCATGTACCATGGGTGAAAGTAAACCTTCCCTGGGTTTGCTATGAGTGGCAAATAGGCTGATCCGTAGTTGTTTAGCACGGCACTAGTGGATCCTTCCTAGGCATGATTACAAGTGGATCAATCAAGACTATAGGGATGAGTCTATTGATTCAAGTAATCACTGCCGTGCTCTCTCATAAACTTTTTTTGGATTGGATTGAAGGTAATGTGAAAGCAAGCTTAAGGTTTAGTCAAAGATGAGACCGAAAACAGAATTATCGGGGACGAAGGATCAAACATGTAAATCATTTTCTCTTCTTAGAGAGATAATTTGCAATGAGGTGTTAACTCATTGCTCATGTTCATATTATGCAATCAAAAGTCCTTACCTTGATGCATTTTGGAGATGATGATTTTACAAATGGTGAGTTGTGGGATGGATAGCAGTGAAGCGCTAAACCATTTTGTCTAGACTTGCTATTGAAAGACTTGGGTTGCAATGCTCAATTCTTTTTTAGAGAACTTTGCTATTGCTCCTTGAGTAGCTTGGTGTTGGATTAGTGTTGAGTTTGATCGAAAAGAGAGTGGTATAAGTTTGTCCGTGTTGTGAACAAAAGTTAGTGGTGTTGGGTGTTGCAAGTTTCTATTGGTAGAGTGTGGCATTTATGTTGTATTTTGTCGAATCGAGTTAGCACTTGATACTCACATAAACATTTGAAGTAATAACATAGGCATTGCTCATTGTATTACTCAATTGATGATCAAATCATTGTGATATTTATATCATATCCATGTGATAATGAATAATGTGTTTACGAAGTTGCTTGGTTAAAAGATGATCAACCCCAAAGTAGTTGATGGTGAAGCTAGTCTACTTGCACGAAGTAGCATTGTAATAGCTTTGACTGGATTCTCGATGGTGGTCCATTATGCTAAACTTAGGTTGGTTCCTTATTTCCTTGAAGGGTTTGCATATTGTGGTGTTGGAAAAGGGTTATAACATTCACTTGTTATGACTTGTTGGTTGATCCATTAACATTTTTCTTATTAGTGTTTTGGCTTCATATTGGATCTTGAAAGTGGTTGAAGAAGAGTGTTAGTGCAATGTGGAAATCTAAAGATATAGTCTTTGTGATCAAACTTAGATGTTCACTTTGCATTTTGCAGATGTCGGTGTTGAATGTTGGAAAAATGGGCAAAGATGTTTGAGGCTTAAGCATATTATTGGATCATGAGAATTTGTGTCGAGGCGAAATTATGTGAAGTTGTTAGTAGAAAGAAGTTGGTTGAGTCTTGGAAATTTGCAATCTTGGACTAAAAGTCATTCTTTTTTTAGGATGGAAAATTTTTCCATAAATTTTCTTAGACTTCTCCAATGGCTGATCTATTGATCACTTTTCCCGAAAACCATTCTGTTTTCGTAAGCCAATACAAACTAGTGAAGGGGTTTGAGTTGACTTTGGTTGGCTTAGACCTTAGTAGATAGTTTGTATGATACGGCCCAAAAGGGATGCTAACTTTTGAGGCTAAGGCAATTGAGTTGGATAGAATCTAGAGTTATTGTAGAAAAGTGGCTGTTACACTTTTCTAGAAAGGTGACCCTTGTGCCTTTCTTTTATAGTGTTATGCTTGGTGGCAGGTTGCACCTTGCATTTCACTAAACTCTATGAGAGTAGTGAGCTTTCACTGATCTTGACTTGGTCATAGTAGCTTTACACCTTGGCTAAGGATAGTGATGGTCAACTTAATTATTTGAAGTTGAGATATTAGTACTCGTACTATAGCTTTGTCTATGAGGAGGTTGTGTACCAATATGAGTTGTTGAGTTGCTGTTCTTTGGGATGGTAGATTCTTTCTTCAATGATGATTATGCATCTCTTTATTGATGGGATGATTGATAATCTTTCATGATGGTTAATTATTCTCTTTGATAGCTTATGGCTTCTCGCAATACCACATGTTCTTTGTGGTTTGCTCTGGATTGGTTTCTTGGGTTTGAGACATTAGTAGGATGTTGCTGACACTTGCTTGAGCAACTCTAGTTCTTTGGTATTATTGATCGGGATTTATTCAGATTAGCTAGTGTGATAATTGGCATGAACGAGTGTTTGTTGGTTTAACCACATTAATTCTGTTCTGTTGATTGTTGCTCGAGTTCGTTTTGATAAATTAAAATGTTATTTCCTTCGGGTGATACATTCACGAGCATTTTGCTTGCTAGTCGATAATACTTTGTGTTCTTTGAGTTATCTTTGGTAAGTTGTTTGGCATACTGTCTGCCATTTTCAATAGTTCAGTTTCATCATTGAGTTTCCTTGATGATATCCTTGCTATTGAATTTTGTTGGATGGTGATTTCTATGCCTACCAATGATAGTAATCTTGGTGGTTCCTATCCTCTAATATTAGTTTATCGGATGATAACTTACTTGGAATACTTTTGTGTTCTAATCTAAGATATATTCATTGATAATTAAGTCTCTAAGATATCATTGTTTCTGACTTTGATATTGTCCATCTATTAATCTTTGAGTTTGGGCCAGTAATGGGCAGACTGGCTTCGGCACTTCGTGTGCATGGTGAAATCTCTAGTCATGGGGTAGCTACTGTCGACTAGTCATATAACCTGCCTCTTTGTCAATGTTCCTTCTATCATTTAAAAAGGGTGTAACTGTGTAAACAACTCTAATTGCCTGTTTACAGTAGTCTATCTAAACCTTACCGACGAGTTTAGTTTCTTTGCTCATGAGGGTTGGGGCTTCTGTCTTCTCTCTCTATGTCCCTGCGGGTAGGGGCATATCACATTTTTGTAAGCTGGGTGACACCCAAAGCAACAAGGGTGGCTGACTTCGTTGGTCATTTCCTTGTCAGTGATGGCCGAAAGGTGTCTGAGTGGTAGCACATCCGCATTAGGCAAAGAGGTTACCCTAACTCGTGTTTATCCTATGGTAAATCACCATAGGATAAAGGGTTAAAATCATGTGCGTTACATCAATGAAGTCAACAGTCACTTCTAGCATATTGTAAAGAACCTTGTCCATAATCTACTGGAAAGTTGCTAGAGCATTGTTCAAACCAAACAACATCACCAAGAACTCATACAAACTAAACAGTGTACCAAAAATAGTCTTAGGAATTGTCGTGAATGTAACTTTGCCATAACTAGCTTCAGCCAGCTTCACAAACAATTTTAATGATTCACAAAATAAGCTCTTTAAGCTTGTCACATTTTCCCTTTCTCGTCACCATCAGTAAACCATGAACTCAACGGTATTATGCAGCCTCATGTCAACCTTAGCTTTCCAAAAACCATGTCTATGCAGGTGTATAACAGTTTGTGCAACTTGGTAAGTGTAGCGCATATGATCATAAAATGAGATTTGGATATATTGTCACCATGGATCCTTGGAACCTTGGGGGATAAATGAAGATAAAATAACTATTAAGGGCTCTCTCATCAAGTAATTGCCCCTCTTTAATTAGTTTAAAGGAAGAGAGATAGAGTGTGTTACATATGGTATCAGAGCAAATGCCACAGTTCGATTCCCATTGATTAGTGGCTACTTAAAAATATAATATACCCTTGAGCAAGGTATATTCCTACCCCTAAATTTAAAATCATATGTATTGGGCATCTATGCATATGTCCTTCCTCTTGGTGGAGCATCCACGGACGAAGGTATCCACCGTAAGATTGCAGTATGGGTGGATGACTAGTTGCCTCATATGGAATAGCTAATTTACATAATAAAAAGATTGATAAATTCAGTGCGGAAATGGAGGTGCTAGTTCCCTTTGGCTCAATAGAGGTTGTTAGTCAATAGTCAATGAGGACATTAACATTTCTAAAAAGGGGGGTGAGTGTAGTGCATGTGATCATGGGATGAGATTTGGATATACTATCACCGTGGTGTGAAACACAAATCCCAAAGCCCCAAAAAGTGGAGCCGAAAAGGTGCCACATGGTAGTGGCTGAAGCGGAAGCCAAACGGAAGTAACATATTTGGACTAAAAGCTTTGACTTGGACAATCGAGAGTGGGAGTGGAACTCCTAAAAAAGAGATGGAGTTCGAGATAGAGTCCAAGATAGACCTGAGATGGAGTTCAAGATGAACCCGAGATAGAGTCTAAGATGGAGTTTGAGATGGACTTCTAGATGGAGTCTAAGATGGAGTTTGAGATGGACTTCTAGATGGAGTTTGAGTCTGAATACTAATACAGGTTGTTGGGTGAAAGCCCAAAGCGATCATCCCCGGGGGGGGGGGGGGCTGCAGGGGGTTCAAAAAGTATAGTAGCGAGAGTGTGGGGGTTAGACCCAAATAGAGCCAGTTTGGCCTAGGAAGGCTGTACCCAGGTGTTGGGTGATGAGATAACCGGGAAGTCCAAGGCTAAAGTGAATATGAATTGATAAATGGGATAGTTTGGTGAAGTGTTCAAGAGCCAGTTTTAGTTCCCCCGGGAGATCGAATGGTCGATGCTTCCAGTCCAAGAGTGGGTGGCACTACCTACTTGGATACCTAGCATGGCTTAAAGGAACCTCGTTCTAGCCCCATGGCTATAGCACCCAAGGGTGGAAGGTGGGGAGAGTACCCATGAGGCTTGCGTAGGGCCACAGTGTTCTGAAATGTTGTCCCAAAGTCCCGGATGGTGGAAAGGAAGAGGAGCAGTCCTCTGGTGTAGTGACCAAGGATGCAATCATATGGTGAGGAAGTCCTAGAGAACAAGGGGACTTCGTGATCGGGCTCGTGGGGCTTGATCTAGTGGTAATGTTGGCAAGCACGGCCATGGATAGAAAGGGATTTGGTGGGGATAGAAAAAAGGATATGTGGGAAGAAGCTCTATTTCGTTAAAGTGGGAATTGTCATTATCCCACTTGTAAAATAAGGTTTCCAAACCTTTATATAGTATATAAATATAACAAAATTCAACTGCATTGAGGCACATGCCATTTTATTTTAAACAAGGAAATGTCTACTCAATCACTTCTCACTGCTTCACCTCTCTCTTCTCCTTGTCATCGTCGTCCAATTTCTTTCCATCCTTTTAATATTGGCTCAGTTGCTCCGAGTCTAGGTGGAGCCCAAGTCCCCATTCAATCTTTACTTTCCCCTTATTAATAAAACAACTTCGTAGACTTCCAATAACATGCTGTAAATGCAAATCCTCTCAAAGAATTGTCTTTTAATATTAATACAATGGCATGGAACCCCATGCCATAATAAGTTACATTTTTAAATAAATACATGCCATCTCAGACTGTTATTTTTTGCCTCCAACGCCTATACAATAACCTTGGAATTTCATCACTCTCCACACTATCAGGATTTAAACCCAATAGTAATGCCATCTCTTCTCTAATACGTCCACGCTCATGTTCAGTGGTCGAAGAACCCATCCGGTTGAGCAGATTATGGAGATGCGGATAGTGCTTGGCTAGACAATATACATGCCATAAATGATGACTGGTGTCTGTCCGATCAAATGGCTTCTGATATACCGTTCCATCTGCCATTTGGTTGATTTCTGCAGCCACCTCCTGGACTGGCCGGTTCTCTATCACCATCGCTTCAAGCCGTTTTGCAAGGTCCCCCAGAACATACGGTTTCTTCTCCCTAGTTTCCATACTGCAAGAGATGGGGTGCACTGCATATGTGTGCGTGTTCGCTGCAGTTTTAATCGGCGAGTCATCGATGATGAGGATTTCACTTGACCTAGCAGTCTGGTTCATCACTACAGCCTCTGCCTTGACGAAGATGGGATTGCTACCCCTCACATGGACCATAGTCAAGCAATCCTCCTGCGTTAGGAGAAAGTCAAATGGTAATATTACTCGCGTCTGATCGTGCATCATCTGTAGCAACGTTAATGCATTGTGGCGCATCATGGATGTCCAAACTCCCAATTGCAAATTGAACCCGGCCCTCTGTTTTAAGTGTCGCATGGTCATTATTAGATCCCGCAGTTTCTCCTGTGTGATTAATGTGAATCTGTCTCTTTTGACCAACTTGCGACCGCAGGCTTTGGAGGGTGCAGTGACATTCGAGGACGAGCCACGCTCATGGGAGAAAAGGACACCGTTCAGATCAAAAACGATACAGTACTTTCGCCGTGACTCTGAAATGAAATGCGTTAGCATAAAAAATGGTACAAGTCAATTTTACCATCTACAATATTAGCGAATGGTGCTCCCGATGGTCGTTCAGAGGGTTTTGGTCGAGGAAACGTGAAGGGCGGAAATACTCTCCTCTGCAATGTGGGGTCAATCGCATCCGATGGTGTGTGGGCACATGCCATTTCAGCTGTAGACTCTGGTACAACTGGCTCAACAGTGGCATGGGGTGGTTCCGATGGCGTGTGATCACACGTCATTTCAGCTGGTGCCTCCGTTGGCAAAGTGGACATGACCGAACAGGCAGCAGGGGCGGTGTAGGGAGGTTCCAACGGCGCGTAGTCAGACGATTGGGCACACGTTGGAAATGAGGATACGACCGGCTCGGCGGCTGGGGCGGCCTCATGCGGGTCCAATGGCGCCTGGTCACCGTCAGTTGGATACGTGGACAAGATTGACTCAGTGGTATGGGCAGCATCAAGTGGAGCGTGGTCAGCTTGCTTGGCGTTGATATGGATAGTAGCCTCCACCAGCTCTGATGACTCTTGCAGGCAAGTAGAGTCCACTGGCGGATCCATATGCATGTCCAAATATCTCCCTTCGATTGAGATGGTATCCTCCCGTGCTACTAAAAACAAACTCATTAGCACATTGAATCGACTATACTGTATTTACCATCAACTGCTATTGAGGAACTAGGACCGATATCACTTGGGCGCACTGCTGATTCTGAAGGATTGGACATACGTTTCGACCCTTGCTTGGCACTATCCTTCCTCGACACTAAAGGCTAGAGTTTGTATCTTAATTCAACTGAATAATCTCTACTTACCATTTCTTCTGCGACCTACATGGACAATGTTAGAAATGGTAAAAGGTTAGGAATGGATGTACTATTATTTACCTGATGGTTTGTCTTGTATGACCTTCCTCCGCTGCTCTTTGGCCACCTCAGGCTGGCCATCATCGTCATCATCGTCATCGTCGTTATTGTGATCATCACCATTGTGAGGACCATCCAAGTCCTCTTCGTCCTCCTCTTCTTCGTCCTCCTCTTCGTCCTTCTACTCTTCCTGCTCATTATCTTTCTCTGGCTCCTCATCCCCCTCTTGCATTTCTTCCATAGGCTGCTCAGGCTGGATTGCTTGTTTTTCCAGGACCATCTTGGAAAAATCATCTGGCCGAGTCTCCATCTCAAAATACAAGACATCCATAGCCTGTTTTAGTGCGTGACCTAGGACCGTATCCTCACCCGACTGTCTTAACATGGTTTCTGCACGTTCTTGCACCCTTCGAAGACGACGAGATGAGAAAAACGTGGCCCTGACTTGAAAAGCATCCCTCATCCATTGTACCTCTCCATTGAGATTGGGGAAGGGGAGTCCACCATAGGAATCTGAGTCAGAAGGTGGTGACTGGCTCCTTTCACTCAGCCCTTGATCTGCAATGAATGGCATGAGCACACACGCCATAACCGCGAGGCATTACCTATCATCTTTTCGTTGCCCTTCTTCCTTTTCGAATCAAACGCCTCTGATCCCGACGACTGTCCAACGTGCTTTCGCTTTTTATGACCACTGTCAGTTTGAGCTTGGCTGGTGCTTGCCTGTTTTGCCTTTGAAGAAGTGTCTCCTGCAAGGAATGGCATGAGACCACACGCCATTGCAAATATAATTTGTACCTCCTTTTTTCCTATTGCTTGTCTGTTTGTCCTTCTTCGACGCGCCACCAGTGCGCTTTTCAGTCCTCGTGTCTGAATATTCACAACGATCTATAATCAAAATGGCGTGAGGCCTCACGTGACCTTACCTTGTGCAGGTTGTGACCTCGGCCTAACATCAGTAGCTGTTAACGCCGTTTCAGCATCTGGGGGTGGCCACGCTCCTGCATACAGAGCTTGTGAGATAACATTTAAACTTAAAGTGCGTACTCACCAGGTTCGTAGAGAAGATACTGTTTTTCTTTGGCAACTGTAATTATATGCTCCATTGAAGTCACCTCTTCAATGGAGTTTGTCACCGCAACACACGGGACACCCTTGAGTAGTGCGGCTCGAAAGAATAGTCCGCCGCAGTTGTACTCGACAACGCATTTGCCCTTGGAGTCACCCGCTATTGCATTGAAGACCCAGCTGAGCATTTCCCATGCTGCACCTGGAGCTTTCTTTGGATTCGAAAGCTCCATAGCCGTCTTCAGTTCCTCAGGCACGGGTAAATTGACCTCCCTCAGATCAATTCGATCGGCTTTGTTGAACGAAGCTGGGAAGTCACTCCAGTCCCACTCTGCTGCAGGACCAATAACAAGGGCGACTGTGAAGATGCGGACATTCGTCGGTATCTTCTTCTTAGCCATTATCCCATGGATCTCCCGCATCTCCTTGCCTTTCAACCGAGCCTTCACCTCGTTCAAGGCCTTCCAGAACTTGTGATAGGATTCGGAGTCGTAGATCATATAGTGGACTGAAGATTCCACCTCCGCAAGTCCCACCATTAAGTCAATGATGGAGCTGACTTCGTCTGCATGAGTGATCTCCTCGTTTGTGAAGTCCATCACACAAAAGATGTTCTTGACCTGCTCATCTCCGCGGGAAACGATGCTCCTCCACCTTTGATCCTCATCCGAATTCACATATACCCGGTAAGGTTCTCGATAGGCCTCTGCTGCGGGGTCAAGCTGTTTCTGAAGCCGGCGGTCGACATCCCTCTTAATGAAATTTGGATACTGATCCAACTTCTCAGCTTTACTTTTCGTGGCATCCCGCAGCAGATCGATGAACTTGGGGGCCCCCTTCACGTACTCGTCGATGTCTTCATTTGACAAGTCCAGCTCTTCCATCATCTCTTGCGTGGTGTCGATGCTCACCCTCTCCACGGCCACTTGCTCGAAGATCCAATCCTTCAATAGCGCACGAGCTCTCAGAGTCGTGCACAAGTCCTCGTATGTCACAATATGGCCGGGAGTCATTTTGGTCTTGTTGAAGACTACCTCACCACGTAGAAGAGCATTAGCCACTGTCAGAAGGTCGTCGTCGTCTAGAGACCGCGAGAAACGCAAGGCGTTGAGCTTCAAATCATTGGGCTTCCGGCCGTCCTCCACACCCATTGAGTTTAGCAACTCCCCGTCATGGTACCTCCTTAGCACATCTACCCATTTGTCAAAAACAACTTTTGTCGCGAGTAGAATGTTATGGATGCTGAGTGTGTCATTGACCCCCAGTGTTTTCGAGAGAAGACTCGAGAATTCCTGCAATGGAAATGGCGTGAGGCCACATGCTATGCCACATGCAACGAGGCTTACCTGCCAGGCGCTAGTTGCTAGTGCACGTCCTTGTCCTGGTTTTTGTGGCTTCTTCAGTTGAACCCAGAGCTTCCGTGTTCGTGCCAATGTCTCGTGCAGACCCGATTTGTAGCACATTTCTTGCTTGACATTCTGCGCATGGGAGATGTATATGATAGATCGGAGGGGCGAGTTGCCTTTTATCAGGCGGACAACTCTTGTCTTGAAGACTTTCTTCACCTCCTCGCCCACCATAATATCCACAACTATCTGTTGCATCGCCAAGCTAGAATGCTGCCCGGAGACGGCATAGAACCGGATGTTCTGATCGTCCAACACCTTCCTATTGATCAAGTCTGGAAACCTCGTCTCGCCCTTCATTGTTCGGTAGTAGGGGATCACGTCTGCAATGTCGGGTGTTACTGGACTTGCCAGCATCTTCTGCTTCAGTTTCTCCACCCACTCATCAGATACTAGCCTGTGGTTGTATTTGCTTTGGATCTCGATACGGCTCACGTCGATTGTATATACTTTGTTGGAATAGTAACAAGTACTATTATCTGCGACGATTTTTGCTGCCTCTTCTTGCTCTTTCTGCTCTTTGCGGCTCTTCTTTTTGGTGGGTGTAGTGTTCGAACCCGAGGCAATGGCATCACCGAGTAGCTTCTTTTTTGGAGCAGCAGAGTCGGACGTCGGCTTGAGCTTGACCACCCTTTTCTGCTTCGGGGTAGTTTCCAGATCGACCCCCTTCCCCTTCACTTCGCAAACTGGAGGCACTCTCAACGGCTCAATGTTGGAATATAGTTTTTGAACATCGCCGTAGGTGAGGTCCGTGGATTCCATGTGATCTTCATAGACCCGCAGCATCTTTGAAATTGTGGGCCTCCTGGACAACCTCTCCCTAGCTCCCTCTAGGAATTCCTCATAGCCGCTGCCCCCCTCCGGGAAGCCGCTAGGATGTGCAAGGTGGATCTTGAAGGCGGACGCTGTCTCTACCACAAGTGCCAGTCCATATTCTTGCATGGAACTGCATGGAGTGTCTGTCACTTGGATGAGGATCCCCATGCATTCTTTTCTCCCACCATCTGTGTTGTACAGCATCAGATCCTCGCCTTCCATCCCGAAAGTCCAACTGGTGAGCTCCTCCCCCTTCTCTGCATCCACATTGACAGTGGCTGGAAGAAGAACGCAATTCCTCGCCTGTTCAAAAATGCACAACAATTAGAGCTGACAGATGAAAAGCTAGCAGCTGGAAATAACGTGAGGCCACACGCCATTCACCACTGCATCAGATGTCTTGAGGCTGCATCCTAAGATGGCGTGAGGCTACACGCCATCTGTAACCGGACTGCACTCGAGAGCCCAATCGGTGCATGCCAATGTTGCTACTGAATGGCATGTGGCCTCATGCCATTTTCTACTTGGTCTAAAAGACTTACCATTTGAAGCCGAATGGAGGCCGTGACAATCGAGGCCGGACTCGCTGGCGAATGTGCACTGTGTGTGCAGCGGATCGTAGTAGCAAGGCTACTCTGCCACTTACAGTTGGAGAGTGGTGCTGAAATCTCCCGGGACGCCAAGTGGGCTGCGTGTGGGTGGTGGAGTGGGCGGCGGAGTTGGCGGCAAAGTTACAAACTGGGTGTGTCTTGAAGTGGACGCCGATGCACACGAGCGCGATGCGAGCGCGAGTGTGATGCAAGCGCGAGTGGACGCCGATGCACACGAGAAACCTGTAGAGAAGTGAGCGTGATCGCGAGTGGGAGCGCGATGCGAGCGGGAGCGCGAGTGTGATGCGAGCGCGAGCGCGAGTGTGCGAGCGCGAGTACAAAGCAAAATGCAAAACCTAACCTCACACGCGCGAAATGTCACAACGGTTGGTAATCCCGCCACGTCATCATTCCTCGGACTTGGGCGCCACCATTAATTTCTGGATTGCCGCGCGCATGCAAGCACGCAAAATCCAAAAGAAATCCGCAACGTCATCATTCCTCGGACTGCATGCACGCGAAATCCAAAAGAAAGATCATGATTGGGATATCATTTAATACCCTCGCTATATTTATACCATGCATGATTGGATATTCCAAAGCATCTTGTATTTCCAAAAATGGCAGATGTTCAGCTAAATAAAGAAATTCTATCTGTTTCTATTTTTCTCTCAAATCAATATTATAGCGTGTGGGCTCATGCAATTTTGAACCAAAGAAACCCAAAAAACGTTGGATCCAAAATATTTTGAAAAAACCCAAAAAACCCTAAACATTTTAAACCCAAAAATCCAGGCGTCCTGTGGCGTTATTCCTTGAATGGCGTGTGGGCGCATGCCATTTTCAGGGCCAAATGCTGAATGGAGAAAAATTCCCTTTCAGTGCAAATGCTGCAAGAGGCAGATGCCGAGCACAAAGGACTGTAACTACCTCATATGACACAGATAAACTTTTCTCTATTTGGCAAAGATAAACTTTATAGCGTGTGGGCTCATGCAATTTTGAACCCAAAAAATGCACCAAAAAATTCTCGGCGTCATCTGGCATTATCTCTTGAATGGCGTGGGGCCGCATGCCATTTTCAGGGGCACATAGGAGTATATTCCTAGGATATTCTGACACGCGCGAGATTTTTTTGAGTTTTCTGGAGATCCAACCGTTAGATCGCAACTAGATTTTACAGAATGGTATACAATGTCTTTCTTGATGACCCTGCAAAGAAGCATCTCGATCGGACACCACATGAGACCACACGAGCCTTACAATGTTTCAGGGGCATTTGCCATAGATCCGACCGTTATTTTGCTCCAAGATTTTACACTTTGGTGTGCATTGACCTTTCCATCGAAACTGCAAAGGGACATCACAATCAGATGCGGGATCACAAGAAACTAACTTCACTAACTCTGGTTTCACCAAGATCTACGTAAGGAGTTATGAAATGAAAGGACCCTCTCTATTGAAATGTGTTTATGGTCCTAGGGGCATTGTGACATATCAAAGGATTTTGCATCAAGTTCTGTATTTGCATGTTTATCAAGCTACTGAATTGCTAAACCCTAAACCCTAAACCCTAAACCCTAAACATGTGGCAAATGCTGCGTGAAGAAAGATGCCCTTTCTGGGCAAATGCTGTAAGAGGCAGATGCCGAGCAGATGTATCTCAGGCTAGCGAAGGGGACGAACGAAAGCTAGCTATAAACATGACGGGATGCAAATAGATTACTAGGCTGGTCCTACGAAAATCAAAAACCATAATTGAAAACATTGAAAATGCAAAAAGAAAGGTTTATAATATTTTTGAATTTTAGGCAACCAAAGGAATGTAAGTAGGGCATGTGTTTGTAAGTTTAAAAATGCCTCAACCACTTAAATTCCCAAGTAAATAAAGCTGTTTCTATTTTTGGTACAGGTAAACTTTATAGCGTGTGGGCTCATGCAATTTTGAACCCAAAAATGCACCAAAAAATGCTCGACTAGCATTATTCTTTGAATGGCGTGTGGCCTTATGTCGAGTATTATTCTTTGAATGGCGTATGGCCTTATATTGCCATAAATGGACGTACACACACAGCGTAATTATTCCTTTACACGGCGAATAATCTTGGCGCGGATCGCTGACATGGCATGGCAAAGTTCGAATCACTGACATGGCACAGCTGGATCGAGGCAAGGACATGATGTGACAAAGTTCAACCTCCGACAGCAAAGTCTAGAAGCTACTCAGTTTGAAATTTGTCAGAGGAATCATAAGATCTGGTTTGTCAGAGGATTTGATGTGACGTTCAAGCGTGTGTTATTTTTGAATTCTCGAACTCATTCCTAGGTCTATCATTTTTGTGCGCCGTGTTCTTGGTTCCGCTGAGCGCAGTGAGCGCTGCTTGTGTAAGCGGCGTTGTGGGCTGTGGTTTATGCGTCTACGAGCGGTTGCGGCATTGCGAGCGCCATTGCGAGCGGCAGTTTATGCGAGTGGCAGTTTGTGTGAGCGGCGCTACGAGCAGTTGCGGTGTTGCGAGCGGCGCTACGAGTAGTTGCGGTGTTGCGAGCGGTACTGTCTTTGGTGTGGCTACCGCTTCCTCTTGATATTCGGCACTTGTGCTTCCTGGTATGTTCACCATGGAATGGCTTAGGACCACATTTAGAAATGGCATGAGGCCACATGCCATCTTGGGCCCTTGCAATTTCATGGCTAGCGTATTGTCATGTATGTTTTTACTTGCCTGCAGCTGTGTGTATATCAAGATGGCATGAGGCCTCATGCCAATTTTGTGAATGCGAAATTTCACGTGGGTGTCAATAGCATGTTTGAATAATGGCATGTGGCCTCATGCTATTGAGGTTGTTTGGTATGTTATGATTTAGGCCATTCTCCAATCATTTTTTGTATGGTCTTAACTTCTTTTCTGCACTTTCAGAATGGCCTTCAGGGTTGGGGAAAAGGTTTACATTTTGAATGGTGGGAAGAGAGTTGCAAAAGGGACCCTTGTGTCTATGGATCGGAACTTTGTTATACACTGTCAAAGGCTTGGGGAAGGCAATGCTGCTGTATCAGTAGAGACTGTCTTCGATGGGAATGTGGTCGCTATTGAACGAGGAGAGATGGTCGTCGGGGTAAATGTTGTTGTTGCCTTGAAAAATCTTCAGAAGAAAGCAGATGTTAGGGACAGCGCAAGTGCGACGCATGTTCCCTCCGTGGATCTTAAGAACCGTGCTACATGGATTCAGGCAAAAGTGTTTCTAAACAACCCTGAGGGGGAGGTGGTAGCTGAGGGCTTAGCCACAGTTGTCGATCCAAGAGATGCGGTTGCTAATCAAGAATTGGGCTGGGATGATATTGGAGTTGCGATTTTAGAGGTTGTTGACACAGAAGAAAACAGTCTGACTATTGGAAGCATTGTGCGGTGGAAATTGAGGCACTTAGTGTTTGAGAATGTGAAGGATTCACAATCAAACACCACTACAACTGATGACAGAACATCTCTTCATGGGAAAAGAAAGTACACCTTCCTAAAGCGCAGCCAAAGGGATCTGAGCAACGAACCGAAAAGGCAGAAAATGGCGATGGAGGTTCGAATGGTCTCAACAGTTGCTTGTTGCAAGAGGAGGTGCTGTCAACATGCTGATTGGGATGCTATTGAAGAGGAGAGAGCAAGATACAAGACATTGTCCTGGAAGGTAGCTCGCAATTTTGTGTATGAGGCATTACGGTCATCTGTTGATGCTTCAGAACATCAGGTGGGGGGCATGGTCTTCCAGAGGGGTTTGGTCTGCATGAAGGCATGGAGAATCATTTATGGAGTCCCTCGAACCACATTCTACAGAATCAAAACTGAGTTCGAGGAACAAAGGGTTCAACAGGCAGTCCATGGGAACGACGGTACGCACAAAACCAGGGGTCATGTTGTATATGGAGAGGCAATCTTCAAGAGGTTTGTCGAGACATGTAGCGAGCAGCAACCACATAAAACCCGCCTCTTGGAAGATGGAACACGAGACACCCAACGAGTTCTCCCTTCCATGTATACCAAGGGGGCCATATTGGAAGATGTGAATCGGGAACTCCAGAGTAATGGCTACAGGAAGCTGAGCCAATCTAGATTTAGTAGATTGTGGAGCAACAGGTTCAGGGATGTGAGTATAGGAAAGTACTCCAGCTTTTCAAAGTGTGACGAGTGCACTGCTATCAAAATGGCTTTGTCGAAGAATTCTTGCAGCGCTCAAGAGCGAGAGACGTTGGTTAGAAGGCGGCTCGACCACAACATCGAGCAGAGAAGCTGCAGGACTGCATATTATCATAACAGGATTCTCTCCATGGAGAGACCTGACTCTTACCTCTGCATCATCCACGACAAAATGGACCAGAAAAAGACGTGCTTACCTCGACTCAATCCTGCCCCCAAGGCAATCTCTTCATCCATGCAGCTACCTGTGTCTCTGTTTGGCATAATCGCTCATGGGCATGGTGCCCAGAACTATGGGAACTTCTTTGTACCTCTATGGGGTGGCGGGGGTGTAAACATGATGATTGCGTCCCTAGCAAAACACTTAAGGTCTCTGCAAAGTGCGCAGACTGAGCTGAACGGCCAACCCTTGCATAAGGCCCTTGTCGATCGAACCCCATATAGGGTTCAGCTGGAGGAGGAGCAAAGGCTTGTAGTATCGCGTGGGGCCCCATGCCATCCCAGTGAATATGTTGGCCGTCAGATTGTAGGGTTATCACGTGAGGCCTCATGCCATTCCAACGAGGCTGGTCGCCCGGTGAATGCACAGCCTCATCCAAACGAAGCAGAATCTCAAGGAAGTTCTTGCGGCCGATGTGGCCTTCCACCCCATCTTCTGCTCCAAACAGACAATGCTGGCAGTGAGAACAAAAACATGTATGTCTTCGCGTACTTGGCGATGCTTGTTGCCAAAGGCATATTTGAAACGGTTACACTTGGCTTTCTCATGGTTGGGCACACTCATGAAGACGTCGATGCCATGTTCAGTCACCTGGCAGAGTCCCTCCGGCGATCCAATGTCCTCACCCTCCCACAACTCTACGATGAATTCCAAAATTGCATCAAAGGCACTGTTGAAGCTGCACTTCTGACAGAGGTTCCAGACTTTAAGGGGTTTGTAAGAGGCTACATCAGGGATGGATCCGAAACGCTGATTGGCCACTCCAAGCCTCTTCAGTTTCATTTCAGCATGTGTGACGGTGCTCCAGTGATGAGGTACAAGATGAGAGAATGGGACACAGTGTGGCTGCCAGTGGACGGCATTGAACTCTTCAAGAGAGATCCCATAACTGGGGAACCTATGATTCCTCAGGGTTCCCCACGGCCGATGCACCCGGATGGACTCAAAGACCAAGAAAGTATAGTGGCCGGGATTAGACAGCATATTGCCTTCTGGAAGAGGGGGTTGGTGTTTGGTGGAGAATCCTATTTTCAGAGGTGCAAGCCTTTGCTCGAATACTGGGAGAAGATTATATCTGCTATCCAAAATGGGCCGGTTGTATATGAAGAATTGGAAGAGTCCTTTTGGCCAGAACCCAGAGCACCAGATAGTAGCGGAACAATGTCCTCTGGAAATGCAGTGACAGATAACGATGTTGAGGATCACTATTGTGGGCCGAGGAAC
Organism: Selaginella moellendorffii; assembly: GCF_000143415.4. Lineage (NCBI taxonomy): Eukaryota > Viridiplantae > Streptophyta > Lycopodiopsida > Selaginellales > Selaginellaceae > Selaginella > Selaginella moellendorffii. The sequence goes on from NW_003314277.1 coordinate 1,310,000, forward strand.
AAGAAGCCGGATTCAGCATTCAATCCAGTACAGGTCTGCAAAGGAATGGTAGTGCTTGTCAGACCCAGTAATAAAAAACAAATGATATGGGTGGGGCGCTGCATCACTGATGCAGAGGAGGACGCGGAAACTAACTCCTTCAATGTAACTGTGGAGTGGTTCAAGCCAAGTTCCGGATATACGAAGGATTGCCTAGAAAAGAGATGGGTGCTGAATCCAAGGGATCCCAGCATGAGCATATCGGTGGATAATGTTGTGCATGGTTGGATGCGGAAGCAGAGTGCCACCATCACCTTGCCAGACCATGCAAAAGATGCAGCAAGAGCATTCATAACTCGGGTTCAAGGTGAGATTCATTAATATTCCTTTACAAAGTTTTTAATGTATTTTATTTCAAGGTGAACAATCCGAATCTGAATCAGAGGAGGCTTGATATAGTGTGTGAGGTAAAACAAAGATGATGTGACATATGCATTTACCAATCACACGTGCATAAATCTAATAATATGGCATGTGGCCCATATTAATGGCACATAAACCCATATTGTGGGCTTACGTGCTTTATGTACCATCATTCCCTTGCAGTGTGTGTGTTGGTTTCCTTTTATAACACAACGAACTCCATATTTTAGGGTGAAGAGCGTTCTCATGGCAAGCACAAAATCTGTAAGTGAGGTAGAAAAGGAGACGGAGAAGGAGATAGGTGAAGATGTAGAATATATAAGTCTTCCAAACTCCCCGTACTATACTCCAGGTGATCATTTTTCTGAACAAACGGCAACATTAACAACTATCGAGAACGCCCCAGTAACGTCAGAGACAACAATCCAAAGCAAAACAACTGACCCGGAGAAGGATGATAGTACCGCTGAGAGTACCAAAAAGGAGGTGTCCACTAGCGCTTAGGCTTATAATGGCGTGTGCCCTCATGCCATTTACTTGATCACCAAATACCTTTTTCCCTTTGCACTAGTATATCTTAATACCGGTCTGAGAAATAGAATGGCATGTGCCCTCAGGCCTTTTACTAAATCACCTTTGAAAGAAATGCAAGCCTCTATGTCGTAAAAAAAAGGTACTAGAGAAATTCCTTAATAATATGAATGTTATTTAGTTTCATGAAAATACACTAAGGGTCAAATGAGTTAAATGACTTCTCCAGACTAGCAATGCCTCTTGCTACACCTTCACAATTAGATTCGTTAGAAAAAGATAACATTGAATAATATCTAAATGTTCTCACCATTAAGTTATATGTCTGGCTAATAGGAATGATGTTCATCTTGGAAAGCTCACCACACGCTCAATGAACAAACAAATAGTGTGTGCGCGCATGCCATCGCTCTTCTTTAGCTTCAGATTCGGCTTGTTCACCTTGACAATGAGATTTATTATACAACTAGATGGACTCAGTCTGGACATAAGGTCACCGCGCTAGTCACCATGCCCCAAATATGTCTAGCCCCTGGACAAAAAACATATAATTTCACGTCATTTTCAAATACTTGAAAATTTGTACCTAGTCCCATTTTACTGAATAAATCCCACTTTAACGAAATAGAGCTTACCACACGACTGCGTCCTTGGTCACTGCCCCAGAGGACTGCTCCTCTTCCTTTCCACAGTCTGGGCCTTTGGGACAACATTTCGGAACACCGTAGCCTTACGCGAGCCACCTGGGTACTCTCCCCGCCTTCCGCCTTTAGGTGCTCTAGCCATGGGCTTAGAGCGAGGTTCCATTGAGCCACGACAGGTATCCAAGTAGGTAGTGCCACCCACACTTGGACTGGGAGCATCAGCCAGTCGATCTCCTGGGGGAACTAGAGCCGGCTCTTGAACACTTCACCAAGCTACCCCGCTTGTCGGTCCGTGTTCACTCTAGTCTTGGACTTCCCAGTGGGCAGCTCATCACCCACCACTGGGTCTGGCCTTCCTGGGCCAAACTGGCCTTTCCTGGCCAAACTGGCTCCACTGCAATCCTCCCCCTACTATACTTTTGGAGCTCACCAAACCCCCCAGGGTCTGGGAGACGAACGCTTTGGGCTTTCACCCTCTCAGACTCGGACTCGGACTCGGACTCGGACTCGGACTCGGACTCGGACTCGGATTCGGACTCGGACTCGGACTTGGACTCGGACTCGGACTCGGGCTCGGGCTCGGTCTCGGCCTCGGCCTCGGTCTTGGTCTCGGTCCCAATCTCGGTCTCGGTCTCGGTCCCGGTCCCGGTCTCGGTCTCGGTCTCGGTCTCGACTTCGGACTCCATCTCGGGTCCATCTCGGACTCCATCTCGGGTCCATCTCAGACTCCATCTCGGACTCCATCTCGGACTCCATCTCGGACTCCATCTCGGGTCCATCTCGGACTCCATCTCGGGTCCATCTCGGACTCCATCTTGTGTCCATCTCGGGTCCATCTCGGACTCCATTTCGTGTCCATCTCGGGTCCATCTCGGACTCCATCTCGGGTCCATCTCGGACTCCATCTCGGACTCCATTTCGGGTCCATCTTGGGTCCACCTCGGACTCCACCTCGGACTCCATCTCGGACTCCATCTCGGGTCCATCTCGGACTCCATCTCGGGTCCGTCTCGGACTCAATCTCGGATCCATCTCGGACTCCATCTCGGGTCCCTCTTGGACTCCACCTCGGACTCCATCTCGAGTCCATCTCGGACACTTCCACGTGTCATGTGTTGGTCCTTTTGGGTCCCTTTTTTTTTTGGAGCCTCGCTTATTGCTCGCTTCGTGCTCATTCTTCGAGCCCTTTGTTGGGAGTTCCACTCCCGCTCTCGACCTTTCAAGTTGGGGCTTTTAGTCCAAACGTGTTACGCTCGTTTGGTTTTCGCTTTGGCCACCACCACATGGCACCCTTCCGGCTCCACTTTGGGGCCTAAGGATTTTGTGTCTCACAACTCCACCACCCATAGACGAAGTTCGATGTCCTCATCGAACGATAAACCCTTTCATAAAGTAACACCTGCACGTGTTACCATTTCCATCCTTGGCACCCAGCCAATATCTGTCTATGGTTTGACACCAAAGGCTCACCATGCCTTGTCTATCCTCTAAGGAGCATAACCTCTCCAACTTAGAGGCTCATTTGACCACTTATGGTGGTTCTCTCCTTTTATTGGTTTAGTTCTCACTAAACCTGGTAGAGACACCTTCTCTAACTCGATCCCACTACTCGTTCTCGAGTGGTTTCACTTTCTAGCACTATAACCCTTGCACTTTGGAACCTTTAATTCTGACTTCTCGAAGTTAATTTCCTAGGTGTCTCCGACACCTTGCATTGCACATATTGTGCAACTCCACTTCCTCATCCTAGGAAGTTCTCCACTTGAGGGCACCATCATCCTCTGTTCGATTTCATGCCACCTTTGGCACTGAGTTCCAGTTATCATATTTTGTGCTAGGGCTGTCCACGGCCCTATCTTTTGGCTACTTTGCCGCTCCCTCACTTGGAGCTTTTACTTCGCCAAATTGGAGCACTTAGGAATCCATCCTTGGAAGTCCACTTCCTTTCCCACAAGCCGTTAGCATCAAACACATTAGTGTTCCTTGGCTAACTTTGCCAGTTGGATCCCTTCCATTAAATTCCATGGCCCAAATTTGGCCACTAATCCTTTGCTCCTATCCTTGATTGTTGCACTCAGCAACACAGGATCGCTACCTCCATTTTCGAGGTATCCCTTCGGTTCCATAGCAAAGACTCTTCTTTGCCAAGTTCGGAGGATGTTCACTCCTAGTATGTCTCTTTAGCATCTTCTGCTATGGGCTCTATCCACGGCCCAACTTTGTGACCCTTCCATGGGTCTTTATAGAAACTACTTTCCTCGGACTCACTATGCTATCGCACAGACACAACTTATTTCCCTTAAGTGCTTTTCCCACTTGGTCACCTTGACCAAGCCACACCATCTTAAATAGTTCAAATTAACATTTTGAACCAGGAACTTCATTCTTTAGCCAACCAAGGACCTTGTCCTTATTTGGCTATAAGATCACCTAGTGATCTCACCTTGGCACCTTAACAGAGTTGCCAAGAGGTATTTGGTCTTTTAGACCTTCAAGTTGTTGACTATAACCCCGGGGGCATCCCCCACACTTGGCGGTGCACCCAAGCCAACCCTCACGGCCAAGGGTCCATAGCAACTGAGATTAGGTGTCCCCATCTCACTCACCACGTCCTTCGTGCCACTTGCACCAAAGCGTTCAAGTTAGATATGCCGAGCTTTCATACTAAGCAATCTAACTGTGCATCACGACTCCGAGGCATCCCTCGCTTGGCGGTGTGCCCAAACCAGTCTCCCCACTGAGAGTCCATGACCACCGAAATATGAGTGTCCCCATATTCCAAACCATCACCACGCCCTAGTGATTTGGGACTCGAACCCAAGCACTAGAGGGTCGGGACTCGAACCCAACCTCCGTATATGCATCTACGGACGGCATCACACAAGATGCTTGGCGTGACTCCCCACGCCGGTGCACCAACCTATATTTGAAGTGCGCTACAGATCACAGCTTAGGAACCTAGTTCCTCCGCACTGCCAAGTCCTCTCACTTGACATGTCTGTGATCATGCATGGACTCCTCCATGCTCGGCCCCATGGCCCACCCTTTTTGAAGTTATCACCTTCAATTAGGGTATTTGTTCCCCCGATGTGCCAATCTCGCTTGGCAAGTCCTCCGACCACTATAACATGGTTCATGCAGAAGCGTGAAAGTCCTTGACCATCGACTTTCGTTCAAAGCCCTCTCTTTGAACACTCGGGAACTACTTCCCTAACCTTGATAGCCTTGCCTCATGGCAAGCTTCAAGACCACGCTTCTGCTGCGCCACTCTGATTTCGCGCATTCCATGAACCATTTACACTTGGCCTTTCTAGGTACTAAGCTACCTAGAATCGTCTTTGGGAACCTTGAAGGAACTCTGTCCCTCAGCTTGCTAAGGCTTCCCTTTTCGCAAGCTTTATAGTTGCCATATAGTCTAACATGGACAATTCCATATTTTAGACTCTCCATGGCATCATGGTTGCTAGCAACAACATCCTCGAGCACCCTCTTGATTCTCCACTCCCAACTTGCATAACCACTATGGGATATGCCTTTTGATTTCTATGGTTCAGTTCCATCCCAATACTATTTGCCTTTTGGCCCCATATGTTTCCTTTGGTTATTCTCCTCCAAACTAGGAGGATAGCTTTGCACATTTTACTATGCCTTAGCGAGTATTCTTAGGGATGAACCTACCCGATAGCATAGGGAGTGGTTCCTCAATCTTGGGCATGCTCACTTTATAATCCCACATATTGGGATTAACGTTGCTGCTTATGGGCCTTTACATGCCCATCACTAGCCTTGCCAAAATTCCATTTTTGGCTTTGTCCAATTCGGGTAGACAGTCTTCTCCTGTCTCCACAACCTTGGACATTTGGATAACACCTACTATCCATCATTCGCTAGGGATTTAGTCCCTTGGGCCTTATCTATTGCCCTTGCGACATGAAACACCACCTCCTGGTGTTCTAAAGTGTTTAGGTGTCCCAATGATGGCCTCCTGACAATGAGCATTCCCGTTTACGACATTGACTTACTATATTGCAACATAAACAATTTATCCCCCGTAAGGGTATATCTAACTTCCTTATGCCATTAAGAAGTCTTGGGTAGCTACCTTCTACCCATTTAACTAATTATCTTGCACCTCTTGCTTAGTTGCCCCATAATTGTCAAGTCCTACAACTCATTGCTTGGTGCTTCCACACCTCCATCATTATCCGGGTCACCACACTCTAACCGCATGCCTTCCAGCTTAGGCTATGCCATTCTCATTTCCATTGAGATTCCTTTGGATGGGGTTCTCATGAACCCGCCAACTTGACCTCAAGGCAGCACGCCTTGGCACCTTCGGTGTCTCCACACCATCGGCTCCACGAACCTATCCTTATAACATTACTTATTAGTGTTTAGGTCTTTGCCAAGACCACTATAGTTGTTCCTCATGCTAACTATCCGTTAGCACCACACCATAGTGTTTGCACCCAACTCTGGGCCAAAGTTGCTTTCTTCTGGGAACATCTTTCCCACGACTTTAATATGGCACATTCTGCCATCAATGAGATACTCACTGTTCTTATACTTGGATCTTATGATCCTCCCCATACCTCATGGGGCACCATACACCTCCGTCCAAATGCTTCAACCAATCCCTTAGGACCATTCCCTGACTCCACTTGAGTCATCCAGCATTTTAGACTTTGTTAATCCAATGACCTGCGAGGTCTTAGTTTTAGAGGTGTCAACTCGCTGGAATACAACTTCTTGTATTCAGGTCCTACTCACAAGGACCATCTTTGCAAGTGTTACTCTGACACTTGATTTGTTCTCTTGGGGCAACCTTTTGCCCCTTAGGACCACTTGTCCATGTGATGAGAATACCAACTCAGCCTCTAAGTACACCCCCAACTCCTTGGGTTGTTCCAGCATATATTAGAGGTAGCCCCGGCTACCACTTCAAGGACTCATGTCCTCACCCCTGCTTGACCTCTCATGGTCATCCATTCCGGTCTCACCTTCATGAGCACCAGCCTCAACTATGTGAGGATAATCTTGTGACTCCTTTATTGTTTTAGAGTCTCTATCTTTCCCGTGATCCCAACTATACTTGTTTACCACAACTACCTTAGCCAATTTGTTGAGACAAATGCTCATCCGGATCACATCCTCAACTCAATGAGGAAAACCTTGCACTGTTCCCAAGATCCCAAAGTCGTTCCATTATTGGCCCTTTTCTATCCACCACCTCACCTACAAGTTCACACATGAACTGTAATGGAGAGCCATGCCTTCCCGACTTGCTACTCCTCAAGGATAGGCCCACTCCTCGGACCTTCCGATGCCAACACTAGTGGTGATATACTTGAGCACCAATAAAAGTCGGACTAAGGAATAGCTCCGATACCAAATTGTAAGCGACTAAATTTTCCATTCTACTTTAGTCACTTAACCACACCTCCGACCACTTGGAGGAGTCTCATTCACAACCTCCATAAGTCCAATTCGGGACTTGGGACTTGATAGCCCCGAGAATGGCATCCATGCCACTCAACATTTGCACTTGGTCCAAGTGCTCCACGTGTCTGATCCCATGACCGACACTCAAAGGTACCACCGACATGGCAGCTTGTTACGCTAAGGCCATGCCCAATCACCTTTGCCACACTAGTAGTCCAATACCACTTGCATCACAGTCTTGGCTCTCCAAGACTAGGCACACCATCCGTGAGTGGTCATCTCAGATCCACTCCTTAGCATCCTTAGGATGCCCACCGACAAGGGAAATAGCCTTCCCCAATATCCCTCTGTCAGTCCCCACTAAGTCCCTTTCTGCCTTTGGCCGTGTTTGCCAACATTGCCACTGGATCGAGGCCCATAGGCCCGACCACTAAGTCCCACGGTCCTCTGGGACTTCCTCACCACACGACTGCGTCCTTGGTCACTGCCCCAGAGGACTGCTCCTCTTCCTTTCCATAGTCTAGGCCTTTGGGACAACATTTTGGAACACCGTAGCCTTACGCGAGCCACCTGGGTACTCTCCCCGCCTTCCGCCTTTAGGTGCTCTAGCCATGGGCTTAGAGCGAGGTTCCGTTGAGCCACGACAGGTATCCAAGTAGGTAGTGCCACCCACACTTGGACTGGGAGCATCGGCCAGTCGATCTCCCGGGGGAACTAGAGCCGGCTCTTGAACACTTCACCAAGCTACCCCGCTTGTCGGTCCGTGTTCACTCTAGTCTTGGACTTCCCAGTGGGCAGCTCATCACCCACCACTGGGTCCGGCCTTCCTGGGCCAAACTGGCCTTTCCTGGCCAAACTGGCTCCACTGCAATCCTCCCCCTACTATACTTTTGGAGCTCACCAAACCCCCCAGAGTCTGGGAGACGAACGCTTTGGGCTTTCACCCTCTCAGACTCGAACTCGGACTCAGACTCGGACTCGGACTCGGACTCGGACTCGGACTTGGACTCGGACTCGGACTTGGGCTTGGGCTCGGTCTCGGCCTCGGCCTCGGTCTTGGTCTCGGTCCCGATCTCGGTCTCGGTCTCGGTCCCGGTCTCGGTCTCGGTCTCGACTTCGGACTCCATCTCGGGTCCATCTCGGACTCCATCTCGGGTCCATCTCGGACTCCATCTCGGACTCCATCTCGGGTCCATCTTGGACTCCATCTCGGGTCCATCTCGGACTCCATCTTGTGTCCATCTCGGGTCCATCTCGGACTCCATTTCGTGTCCATCTCGGGTCCATCTCGGACTCCATCTCGGACTCCATTTCGGGTCCATCTCGGGTCCACCTCGGACTCCACCTCGGACTCCATCTCGGACTCCATCTCGGGTCCATCTCGGACTCCATCTCGGGTCCGTCTCGGACTCAATCTCGGATCCATCTCGGACTCCATCTCGGGTCCATCTCGGACTCCACCTCGGACTCCATCTCGGGGTCCTTCTTGGACTCCACTTCGGACTCCAACTCGAGTCCATCTCGGACACTTCCACGTGTCATGTGTTGGTCCTTTTGGGTCCCTTTTTTTTTTGGAGCCTCGCTTATTGCTCGCTTCGTGCTCGTTCTTCGAGCCCTTTGTTGGGAGTTCCACTCCCGCTCTCGACCTTTCAAGTTGGGGCTTTTAGTCCAAACGTGTTACGCTCGTTTGGTTTTCGCTTTGGCCACCACCACATGGCACCCTTCCGGCTCCACTTTGGGGCCTAAGGATTTTGTGTCTCACAGCACTTCGACCGCTTCGGCTTTAAACCAACATCCCTTAGCCAATCCAACACTTTACATATATCACGAATGTGCTCTTCCCACGTCCCCTCCGAGTGAATCAAGATATCATCAATGAAGTCAGCAGTCATCTCTGGCATATCACAAAGAACTTTGTCCATCATCCGCTGGAAAGTTGCTGGAGCATTGTTCAAAGCAAACGACATCACCAAGAACTCGTACAAACCAAACAGTGTATGAAAAGCAGTCTTATGAATATCTTCTTCAGCCATCGGTACTTGCCAGTACCCAGAAGCAACATCTAGCTTGGTGAACCAACGACTTCGCCCCTGACGATCCAAGAGATCAGCAGTGTGAGGAAGAGGGTACATCATCACTTCATTTAACGGATGATAGTCAATGTAGAAACGAATGCTCCCATCAATCTTCGTCACAAGATGAGGTTCACATGCCCAAAGACTCCGTGACTTCCGAATACCACCCTTCTCCAACATCTCCTTGACGTTTGCACGTAAAATCTTGATCTCCTTGGGTGACTGAGGACGAATAGGAACCTTGATTGGACGAGCATCCCCGGTTGGAATGGGATGACATGTGGCAATCTTGGCCCTAGACGATAGGTCAAATTCAAAGAGATCAGAATACTCCTTCATGAGCCGGTCAACAGCTGCAACACAAAGATCGTCGGAGGGATCGAAAAAGGGAAGAGCAGAACAAGATGGAAACACAGGAGGAAATAGTGGGGAAACAAAAGTAATGGAAGTAGAGGTAGAAGTAGAAGGACAAAGAGGTACGGAAGTGAGAGGAATGGATGAAACATAAGGAAGTATGAGACAAGGGGGAGAAGCCTCAAAGTCACACTTGGCATGATTGCATTACAACCAATCCATACCAAGAATGAGGTCAAAAGCTTGACTCAGCACCACCTGCAATGCCTGCAGCTCAAGCTCGAGATCACCTACACGCACAACCAGGTCCGCCTCATCTCGTGCACATGCATGTGTATGTCCGTTGCTATAAAGAATGAAAATTGGGTCCGCTGCACGACGCAAGTGTAGATGACAAGGTGTGGCAATAGGTCGAGCAATAGAAGATAAACTCGAACCTGTATCAACCAACACGAAGAGAATAATAGGAGACCTCTTGTTATAAAAACGAGCTTGGAAAGTAAACACTGGATGAACCGGTGCCGAGTAAACCCCTTGATGATACTCCCGAAAGAAAGATGGAGAGGTCACTAACTTATTTGCGCAAGGTCCCTCTGTTACTCGCGCAACTCCTCGTTTCCCGAATGTACCGCGGTGTCCAAATCTTCCAGCAGCACCAATGGGACGTTGTTGACGCCAAGGTCTCCACCCGGAAATGGAGGTCGCCAATCCGGAAAGCGCCGATAATGCTAATAAGTATGACCAACTTCATCACACGCCCAGCAACGAACATCACGGCCACGACCAAGTCCTCACCCTTGTCCTTGGACTCAAGTAGCAGCAGCATCAACCTCCATTGGAACAGGACCATCACTCATAGGAAGTGGAGCTGAAGGACGTGTAGCGAGAAGTGGAAGAGGCGATGTCTCATAACGTTGTGCCAAGCGAAGAGCATCATCAAGGGTGGCACGAGCAAGTCCATACACAAGTCCAACAAGATCTTGACGAAGTGCTGGCCACAACATTCCTAGCTTGATTCGCTCCAACATATTGGGCTCCGCACGAAGCAAAAGACTTCGGAAACGAACGCCAAATTGCATCACCGACTCAGATAGCCCTTAGCGAAGATGATGCAATTGTTAAAAGGCATCATCACAATCGTCAGCATGTCCGAAGGCACGTTTGAAGACGTCCGGAAAAACACTCCAATCCCCACGAGTGGCTGCGCTCAATCCATTGTACCACTGCAACGCTGTCCCTTGGAGGCACGTGGGAAACTCACGGAAACGTCGAGCATCATCCCAAGAATGATATGTGGCAATCACCGTGAAATGATCGAACCAATAGTACACATCATCCCCAGGATTCCCACGAAAGAACTTCGGCCAAACGCGAGGATTGGCACCAAGAGCAGGAAGAGTTGGACCACGTGCCGTGAATACCGCCATCAATTGAGTTTGGTTGTTCAATTGCAAGCACATAGCATCAAGCAATTGGACCAACTGCTACTCTAGAGTCAAAGGAGAAGATTGCTAATCTGCCATGAAGGCGGACGAAGAAAGAGCAAAAGAAGAGAAACGACAAAAAGCAAGAAGGAAATGGGAGATCTAAGCAATGCAAAAAGTTAGATTTAAGCCAAAATCCTGAAAGGGAAGAACAAAAAAAAAGAAATGGAAAAAGCTAGATCTAGACAATGCAAAAAGCTATATCTAAACTAAAATCCCAAATTCAAGCACTCCTCAGGGACAATCAAAGGTGCTCCTCACCTCCACCAATGTGAGTGCTTGGAATATGAAAAGGGAATACAGAAATGTGTATATCAATTAGCCCAAAAACCCTAATTTATATACAGGAGCGAGTGGTCCGGATTAAAACCAATATCATGGCTACCAAAATCCCATTACGCTAATATTAGTATATGGCATTGTAGCCGTACACTTGGCCCTCACATATTCAACTTTTTAATTTTGGCCTTTTACATAATAATTAAATTAATTATAGCTCAAATAAAAACTAAGATAGTGTTCATTTTTTATAAAATATTTAAGCTTACTTGGTGGAAGCTTTCTTTTCTTTTTTTATTTTTTTGCAAAAAGGATTAATTTAGAATGTATTCCAATGAGTTAGTAAATATTAGTAATTACCTTTTTTCAATTTTTCTTAAAAATAGATAAATAAAATGTACTGCAGATATAGGTGATTTTAAATGACTAATGAAGTAGGTCATAATGGCTTTGAAACTATATAAAGTCTTAACAAATACCCTAAGTTATGATGAACACATGTGAAAGTTATAATTAAGACACTTAAAAGTGGTTGAAAGTATGGTTAAATAACTAAAAGAAAATTTTGTCACTTACACATTTTTTCAAAGTTTTAATATCAATAATGATATTTCTTGAAATAGCAATAGTGGGATACTCATCCAAATAAACATATTCTAAGTTAAATCTTTTTCTTTAGATTTTAATGAGATTATTACGAACATTAGAGTAATTGACTATTCCTAAAAGTTTATAGATACTTAGAGTATTCATATATATATTTTAAAATGTTAAAAAATTAAAAAGATTTCTATTCAATAATTTATGTAGATTTTTATTTTTATTTAAAATCAGTTTTAAAATTTTATGTTTTTCTTTGCAAGGTAAATCTCTATGGTAGTGAGATCTTCCTTTGCTGCTCCCTCGTCACCTTACTGCATGGGGTCATCCTTTACTTGTGCTATTAGCTTTATGATTTGAAATGGAGTAAGGTTATGTGGAAACACCCATACATGTAGGATCATTGTGTTGGAAGAAAAAAGGTTCACATAATTTCTAATTTTGATGTTATGTGTAAGTAAATATTGCCACTAAGCCATGCATAAGAATTCCTTGCTCCTGATTTAATAGAGCATGAATTTTTTTTCTATAAAAAGAAAAAATTCCAAAAAAGTGTAAATGTGGGGAGGTATATATATAATGATATAAATATATTGGTATCCCCTCATGTAAAGTATACTATCTCACTATCCTCAACTAACATAAATGACAGCCCAATTCCCAATGCTTTGAAAAAGAAATGAGATGAAGGACCACATTCTCAAAATTCAAACCATACTAGTAGGTAATTTACCTAAAAATGTATTAACATTAACAAAACAATATGAGATTTTGAACCCAAAAAGTTAGCAAATCACCGCACTATAGACGTGTACCAAAGTGTATGTCATTCAAATTACTACAAAACTCTCAGTTCTTTAGCCATGGAAAGAATCTAAAATAGAAACCACATACATTACCACGTGCATTAGAGAAGAATTGGCATAAATCAATTACTTACATACAAATATTGTGTTATAATTATTTACACTCCCCACAATAAACTCACTATAACAATTACAAAGCTCAAACCAAAAAGCAAAAGCCCTAGAAAGAAAAGTTTATGCAGTCACTTTGTAAAACGCCCTAGCAAAATAAACCATTGTAATGCCAAAAATCTATATATGTGATTAAGATTGAGAAATTGATAGAACTAATGTTCTATAGCTCCTATTTGATTCAATTGTTTATTGTAAAACCATAGCACTCAACCAGCCAAAAAAAGCTTTTGTGTCATTGCTTATTGTGACACTTTAAGCACTAATAGCCTAGATTAGTGCACAATTATTGTATTATGCTCCAAGCACTGAAACAATAGCTTGTGGAATATCATGCCTTAAGGGATGGGAGGCCTACCTCCAAGCTGCTAAAATGAACATAGCCGAAAGGTGTGCTCTTGTGTGAGAAATAAGAGTGCTATTATGTGAGAAATACAAGAGCTCTTTCATGAGAAATGAGAGGCAAATGACATAGTTGAATATGTGTAAAGGAAAGAAGAGAGAAGTCACAATTAAAAAAACTCACAAATCAAAGTGGAAAAAGGCAAGAATGAAAAAAAAACATTTACTAAATTTGTAGTGATATTATATTATTTGAAATGAAGTGGTACAGTCTAAAGTGTCAATGCCCCATGAATACATGGCATGTCCCACAACAAAACTATTATACATAGAATTATATTTAAATTGCTCTTATAGCAATTGAAAACAAAAAATACATCCAGTTGCCATATTTAAAAATGCCCAGATATGCTTTGTGTATGGCAGGTTTCATATAGCACTTCTGCCTACAAGACTGAAGCATAAAATGTCACGTAATGACTTCAGAACCTCACCTACAACTAGTCTTTGGGATGGCTTGCAACAACATTGACATATCAGAGCCTCCAGCTCTGCTTTTGGCTTCCCGATGGCAGGCTACGACAAGACCAACTGGGAGAATGTCTTTCCAAGGCTGTAAAGGTCCACTGATCTTGAGTACACGCTCTCACCCTTTCTTCTACTTTCTTCACTCCACAGCTCGGGGGCCATGAAAATACTCGTCCCTACTGGAGCTGTATGTGAAAGTTCAGTATTGAAGTTGATGCATGCAGTACCGAAATCAGCGATTTTCAGGACAAGCTGCTCTTCGTCCTCATCAGTGAAATCGATTAGAACGTTTTCTGGCTTGAGGTCTCTATGCACGATGTCATTTCCGTGCAAGAACTCGAGGCCCTTTCAGGAGCAGCATCTCAGCCAGTTGCAAGTGCGTGAGCTCTTTGTTCTTGCTTGCATACTCTTTTAGATCCATCCTCATTACCTCCATGACCAAGTGGGTACAGCTTTCGTCAACCTTCTTGTAGTAGCCGATGGTTTGAACAATGTGAGGAGCAGCCTGTATACTTGATAGTGCGTGCAGTTCTAGTGGTAGATGATCAAACTCCTTGACTACAACTAGCTTTTGATGCCACGTTCCTTTACGAACAACACCAAAGTTTCCTCTACTGAGCATTTCCCCGGAATGTACACTCACGTTCTCCAAATTCAACTCGGGCAGCTCTAAAGAATTTACTCTCTATAGTATGTATTCAGCATAGTAACCTCTAAAATTCCCACGTTGGGCCTGTTGTTTCAGTGCGGCTTTGTCGACTTGGGCTGCTGCATGCAAATCTGGCAACAAAGTCTGAATGCAACTTCCGCCAATGAGCCCACACATGAAATGAAGTTCCTCAACGATCTCCTTGACTTCCAATTCCCTGCTGTATTTCACAGCTGCAAGCCACTCCCAATGCTCCTCAAGCTTGGAAGACTCTTGAATCACCCCGTTTGCTTTCCTGATGAATTGTCTTAGCCTCCTTAAGAAGAGCTTACTGCCTGCATACCCTCTCGCCATTTCAACGCTCGCCTTGCAAACCAAACGCAACAGCAAGAACTGTTCCTTATGGACTCCGACAGCACTTGCAGTCTGATCTATGTTCGTCATGATCTTATTGAGTTCAGCTTCATGCTCGACGCTGTGAATTTGTGGTGCAGGGATTCGAACCCGATATGAAGGATGTTCTTGATGGTCAACCGGGCCGTTCCACCATAGCTTGAGTGTCAACGAACCTCTCTCCATGATCACGATGCAGCCCAAGCTGATCTTCAGCGGGTACTCTTGCTGCTCGGAATCGGAAGGCCCAGCTGAACGATGCGAAACGTCACTACCCTCTATCTTGATTTTCCCCAGAGAACACCGATTCATGTAATTCAGAACAGAGACACCACCATGGCTTTGCTGCAATGCATCCCCCTCAACGTTGAGATCCAGGGTCTCGTTCCATTCCGGATTCAGAGTCCTGTGTCGTACTTGGGTCTTGACCTGCTGCCCGTCGAAACTCACCATACAGTAAGGACTTGCTGATCTGCATCCATCTCTAACAGCGCTACGTATACCTGCACACCCCCTCCAAGCCAAGTCAAAGCCAGATACGAGAATATTCTGAAAATATTTCATGGTTATGAAAGAGTTTAGGGTTCTTGGGTTAGGCGGGAAAAGGGCAGAGGCCACGTATAAAAGGAGTTTCGTATGGTCAAATTTAGATTTCAGAGAGCTATGGAGGACATACTCAGGTCGATCGATGCGATTTCTGAGCTTGCGCCAAAAAAGCGTATCCTCATCTGTGCAGGCTGCTGTTTCTGGCATGCAATCAACATGCCCTGTACTGCTCCATGTGGAAGCAGATACAAAATGCCAGATTCCCACTATGCACACTCCCAGTTGCAGCATTGAGGCGCCTTGCCCATGTATTGGATAGGGTGAAGGAATTTCTTGGGCAATGCAGTCATAAAGAGCACTGGGAGTGGATCGCTACATCCAGGTATGACAGGAGATGGGAAGTTGTGGAACTTCTGTCAGAGCTTCAGGAATGTGTGGACATAATCAACTCGGACGCAATTCGAACGTCATGTCTTCTAAAAGAGGGTATGTGGATGAGCCGTGTTCTTGAGCAGCTGGCTGATATTGAGCAGGAGCAGGATCTGTATTATGACCTCCACAGTTTGGCAAACGAAGATTGTGCTGAATTGGTGAAGAATGCAAGTTCAGAGGAGCTTGTCGAGTACTTATCTCAAAGACAAAGTGGCTACTGTCCAAGAATAAACATGGAAGATTGGCCTGGTGGTTCAATCGAGGAGTGGTTTGATTTGAGACTTGGTTGGTTGGGTCAAGCTGTTAAACTTGTTGAGCTTGATTAACGAGGTATTCCGAGGTGAAAGCTTATAGCTTTCCTCCTCTTTTTCTGTGCTTACCTTTCTCATGTAATTTCCCATTGTTGCAAGACATCAGGCAAGTTGCAGAAGAGAAGGGAAACGGGTGCTTTGATGAGAATCTCAAGGTAATGAAGGGTTCTTTCCTAGGTCCAAGTTCCTCTATTGTGCAGATTTTTGGGTGGTGCCACTGCTACAATACCGGGAAGCATTACATACTTACCGAGAATCACAACCATCGCATAGTTATAGAGAGTGATGACCACCACAGTCATCATAGTGAGGCACTCACTATGTCTCACCTTTTGGAAGTCATTTACTGTAACACACCTTAAGCCAATTGGAAAAGGGGCAATTGGTGAGAGAGCCTTTAATGACTATTTTATTTTAAAAATGACTAACTTTTCCATTCTACTTTAGTCACTTAACCATACCTCCGATCACTTGGAGGCAACCTCCATAAGTCCAATTCAGGACTTGGGGCTTGTTAGCCCCAAGAATGGCATCCATGCCACTCAACCTTTGCAGTTAATCCAAGTGCTTCATGTGTTCGATCCCATGACCGACACCCAAAGGTACCATCGATATATTAGCCTGTTATGCTAAAGCCATGCCTATACACCTTTGTCACATTGGTGATCCAACACCACCTACATCACAATCCCATCTCTCAAAAACTGGGCCATCTATCTATGAGTGGTCATCTTAGATCCACTCCTTAGCATCCTTAGGATGCCCATAGACATGAGGAATAACCTTCCCCAAAATTGTCCCCATCAAGTCCCTTTTTGTCCATGGCCATGTTTGCCAACACTACCATTGGATCAAGGCCAATAAGCCCGACCACAAAGTCCTTTTGTTCTCTGAGACTTCCTCATTATGTGACCGCATCCTTGGTCACTACACCAAAGGACTGTCCTCTCC
>NW_003314277.1:1330492-1342781 GCF_000143415.4 Selaginella moellendorffii
GGCTTCACCCAATAGCCTGTGTTAGTATTCTGACTCAGACTCAAACTTAGACTTGGTCTCGGTCTAAGTCTTAATTCCATCTCGGACTCCATCTTAGGTCCATCTCGAACTCCATCTTGGGTCCATCTTGGACTCCATCTTGGGTTTATCTCAGACTCCATTTCAGGTCCATCTTAAACTCCATCTCGGGTCTATCTCGAGTCTATTTCAAACTCCATCTCGGACTCCATCTTGGGTCCATCTCAGACTCCATCTTAGGTCCATTTTGGACTCTATTTTGGACTCTATCTCGAGTCCATCTCGAACTCCATCTCAGGTCCATCTCAGGTCCTCTTGTGTCCCCTTTTCTAGAGACTCACTTACTGCTTGCTTTGTGCTCATTCCTTAGACTCCATCTCTTCGTTGGGAGTTCCACTCCTACTCTCGACTGTCCAAGTTAGAGCTTTTAGTCCAAACGTGTTACTTCTGTTTGGCTTCTGCTTTGGCCACTACCACGTGGCACCCTTTCAACTCCACTTTTTGGGGCTTTGGGATTTGTGTCTTACAACTCCACCACTCATAGACAAAGTTTGATGTCCTCATCAAATGATAAACCATTTTATAAGGTAACACTAATATGTATTACCCTTTCCATCTTTGGCACTTATCCAATATTCGTCAATGGTTTGACACCGAAGGTTCACCATGCCTTATCCATCCTTTAAAGAGCATAATCTTTTCAACTTAAAGACTCATTAGACCATTTATGGTGGTCCTTGCCTTTTTATTTGTTTAGTTCATGCTAAACACATTAAAGACACCATTTCTATTTCAATTTGACTACTCATTTAGGAGTATCCTCAACCTCTACCAACATAACTATCGCACTTTGGAACTTTTAATTTTAACTTCTTAAAGTCAATTTCTTAGGTGTCTCTAACACTTTGCCTTGCACGTGTTATGCAAACTCAACTTCCCCATCTTAGAAAATTCTTTATTTGAAGGCACCATCATCCTCTCTTTTATTTCGTGCCCCTCTAGGCACTAAGTTCCATTTTTCCATAATTTATGCTAAGGCTGTTCATAGCCCTATCATTTGATTACCTTGCCACTCCCTCCCTCGGAGCTTCCACTTTTGCCAAATTAGAGCAGTTGGGAATCCATCTTTAGAAACATATTGCTTTTCCCATAATCTGTTAACATCTAACACATTGGTGTTTCTAGCCTAACTATGCCATTTGGATTCCTTCCAATGAATTCTATGGCCCAAACTTGGCCACTAGTCTTTTGCTCCTATCCGTTGATTGTTGCACCAAATAACATAGGATCACTACCTCCATCCTTAATGTATTCTTTCGGTTCCATGGCAAAGGCTCCACTTTGCCAAGTCTAGCAAGTGCTCACCCTTAGTAGGTTTCTTTAACATTTTTTGCTATAGGCTCTATCCATAGCCACTTTCTCATAGGTCTTTTCTAAAGACTACTTTTTTGGACTCGCTACACTATCGCATTGTTCTTTTTAGGTATTTTTCCCACTTGGTCACTTTGACCAAGTCACACTTACCAACAGTTCAAATCACCACTTTGAACTAGGAATTTCATTCCTTAACCAAATAATGATTTTATCTTTATTTAGCCACAATATCACCTAGTGATCTTACCTTGGCACCTTAACAAATTTGCCAATAGGCATTTGGTCTTCCAAACCTTTAATTTGTTGACCATGACGTTAAGGGCATCCCCTACACTTGGCGGTGCATCTAAGCTAGCCCTTTTGGCCAAGGGTTCATAGCAACTGAGACTAGGTGTCCCCATCTTATTCACCATGTCCTTGGTGCAAATTGCACTAAAGTGTTCAAGCTAGATATGTCGAGCTTTTACACTAGGCAATCTAACCGTGTATCACGACTCCGGGGCATCCCCTGCTTGGCGGTGTGCCCAAGCCAGTCTCCTTATTGAGAGTTCATGACCACCGAAAAATGAGTGTCTTCATATTCTAAACTGTCACCACGCCCTAGTGAGTTGGGACTCAAACCCAAGCACTAAAGGGTTGATATTCGAACCCAACCTTTGTATATGCATTTACGGATGGCATCAGCTAAGATGCCTAGCGTGACTCCCCACGCTGGTGCACCAATTTATACTTTAAGTGCGCTACAGATCACAACTTAGGAACTTATTTCTTCCGCACTGCTAAGTCCTCTCACTTAACAAGGTACCCCCGACATATCGGCCCGTTACGCTAAGGCCATGCCCATTCACCTTGGTCACACCGGTGGTCTAACGCCACCTGCATCATAGTCCCGTCTCTCAAAGACTGGGCCATCCGTCCATGAGTGATCATCCCAGATCTACTCCTTAGCATCCTTAAGATGCCCGCAGACATGGGGAATAGCCTTCCCCGACAACTCTTTTCCAGTCCCCACCAAGTCCTTTTTAGTCCATGGCCGTGTTCACCAACACTGCCACTGGATCAAGGCCCGCAGGCCCGTCCGCTAAGTCCCACTATCCTTTGGGACTTCCTTACCATGTGACTGTATCCTTGGTAACTGCATTAGAGGCCTGCTCCTCTTCCTTTCCACAGTCTGGGACTTTGGGCCAACATTTCGGAACACCGTGGCCTTACGCAAGCCTCATGGGTACTCTCCCCACCTCTCACCTTTTGGTGCTCTAGCCATGGGCTTAGAGCGAGGTTCCGTTGAGCCATACTAGGTATCCAAGTAGGTAGTGCCACCTACACTTGGACTGGGAGCATCAGCCAGTCGATCTCCCGGGGGAACTAGAGCCAGCTCTTGAACACTTCACCAAGCTACCCCGCTTGTCAGTCTGTGTTCACTCTAGTCTTGGACTTCACAGTGGGCAGTTCATCACCCAACACTGGGTCTGGCCTTCCTGGGCCAAACTGGCCTTTCTTGGCCAAACTGGCTCCACTGCAGTCCTCCCCCTTACTATACTTTTGTAGCTCACCAAACCCCCCAAGGTCTGGGAGACGAACGCTTTGGGCTTTCACCCTCTCAGACTCAAACTTGGACTCGGACTTGAACTCAGACTCGGACTCGAACTCGGACTCGGACTCGAACTCGGTCTCAGCCTCGGCCTTGGCCTCGGTCTCGGTCTCGGTCCCGTCTTGGTCTCGGTCTCAGTCCCGGTCTCGGTCTCGACTTCGGACTCCATCTCAGGTCCATCTCGGACTCCATCTCGGACTCCATTTCGGACTCCATCTCGGGTCCATCTTGGACTCCATCTCGGACTCCATCTCGGGTCCATCTCGGACTCCACCTCGGGTCCATCTCGGACTCCATCTCGGGTCCATCCCAGACTCCATCTCGGCGGACTCCACCTCGGGTCCATCTCGGACTCCATCTCAGGTCCATTTCGGGTCCATCTCGGACTCCATCTCGGGTCCGTTTCGGACTCATACTCGGATCCATCTCGGGTCCACCTCAGACTCCACCTCGGACTCCATCTCGGGGTCCTTCTCGGACTCCACTTCGGACTTCAACTCCGGTCCATCTCGGGTCCATCTCGGACACTTCCACGTGTCATACGCATAGATGCCCAATATGTATGATTTTAAATTTAAGGGTAGGAATATACCTTGCTCAAGTATTTTTAAGTAGCCACTAATCAATGGGAATCGAACCATAGCATTTGCTCCGATACCACATGTAACACATTCTATCTCTCTCCCTTTAAGCTAACTAGAAAAGGGGCAATTGCTTGATGAAAGAACCCTTAGTAGCTATTTTATCCTCATTTATCCCCCAAGGTTCCAAGGATCCACGGTGACAGTATATCCAAATCTCATTTTATGATCATATGCGCTACACTTACCAAGTTGCACAAATTGTTATACACCTGCATAGATATGGTTTTTCGAAAGCTAAGGTTGAGATGAGGCTACATAATACCATTGAGCTCATGGTTTATTGATGGTGATGGGAAAGGAAAAATGCGACAAGCTTAAAGAGCTTACTTTGTGAATGCCAAGCTTTTACACTAGGCAATCTAACCATGTATCACGACTCCGGGGCATCCCCTGCTTGGTGGTGTGCCCAAGCCAGACCGAAAAATGAGTGTCTTCATATTCTAAACTGTCACCACGCCCTAGTGAGTTGGGACTCGAACCCAAGCACTAGAGGGTTGATATTCGAACCCAACCTTTGTATATGCATTTACGGATGGCATCAGCTAAGATGCCTAGCGTGACTCCCCACGTTGGTGCACCAATTTATACTTTAAGTGCGCTACAGATCACAGCTTAGGAACCTATTTCTTCCGCACTACTAAGTCCTCTCACTTAACAAGTTTGTGATCATGCATGGACTCCTCCATGCTTAGCCCCATGGGCCACAACATGGGGGTGGTTAACTTTTGAAGTTAGCACTTTCAACTAGGGTATTTGTTCCCTCTGATTTGTTAATCTCGTTTAGTAAGTCATCCGACCACTGTAACATGGTTTATGCATAAATATGAAAGTCCTTAACCATCGACTTTCATTTAAACCCATCCCTTTGAACATTTAGAAACACTCCCCAACTTTGATAATTTTGCCTTATGGCAAGCTTCAAAACTATGCTTTTGCTGCGCCACTCTGATTTTGCACGTTATATGAACCATTTACACTTACTTTTCTAAGTACTAGGTAGCTACCTAGAATTGTCTTTGGGAACTTTGAAGGAACTCTAGCTCTTAACTTGCTAAGGCCTTTCCTTTTGCAAGGTTTTTAATTGTTATATAGTCTAATATGGATAATTCAATATTTTAGACTCTCTATGGCATCACGATTGCTAATAATAACTGGCTCGAGCACCCACTTGATTATCCACTCTCAACTCGCATAACCACCTTTGGTTAAACCCTTCGCTTCTTATGATTCGGTTTTATCCCTTTATTACTTGTTTTTTGGCCTCACACATTTCCTTTGGTTATTCTCCTCTAGTCCAGAAGGATAGATTTGCACCTTCTACCATACCTTAGCAAGTATTCATAGGGATGAACCTACTTGGTAGCATAGGGAGTGGTTCCTCAATCTAGGTATGCTCACCTTGTAATCCCACACACTAGGATTAATGTTGCTACTTATGGGCTTTTATATGCTCATCACTAGCCTTACCAAAATCCTATTTTAGCTTTGTCCAATTTGGGTAGATGGACTTCTCCCATCTCCGTAACCTTAGACGTTTGGATAGCACCTTTTATTCATTATTCGTTTGGGACTTAGTCCTTTGTGCCTTATTTAATGCCCTCACAACACCAAATACCACTTCTTGGTGTTTTAGAGTGTTTGGGTGCCCCAATGATGTCCATTTTTTACAATGAACATTCCTTTTACGACATTGATTTACTATATCGCAACATAAGCAATTTATCCCCCATAAAGGTATATTTAACTTCCTTATCCTAATAAGAAGTCTTGGGTAATTACCTTCTACCATTTTGATTAATTATTTTGCACCTTTTGCTTAGTTGCTTCATAGTTGTTAAGTTCTACAACTCATTGTTAGTGCTTTCACATCTCCATCATTATTTGAGTCACCACACTTCAGCTGCATGCCTTCTAACTTAGGTTATGCCATTCCCACTTCCATTAGAATTCCTTTAGGAAAAGGTTTTCATGAACCCACTAACTTGACTTCAAGGTATCACACTTTGGCACATTCAGTATCTCTACACCATTGGCTCCATGACCCTACCTTTATGACACTTCTTACTTATTTTCTTTTGGGAACCTTTTTCCCACGAATTTAGTATGGCATATTCTGCCATCAATGAGATATCTATTGTTTTTATACTTGGATCTTATGATCCTCCTCATCCTTCGTAGGCGCAACACACCTCAGTCCAAATGCTTCTACCAATCCCTTAAGACCATTCTTTGACTCTACTTGAGTCATCCAACTTTTTGGACTTTGTTAATTTGATGACCCGTAAGGTCCTACTTTTGAGGTGCCAGCTCGTTGGAATACAACTTTTTATATCCATGTCGTACTCATAAGGACCATCTTTGTAAATGTTATTCTAACACTTGATTATTTTCTGTTCCCTATAGCCTACCTTTGCTCCTTAGGACTATCCATCCATATGATGAGAATACTGACTCATCCTCTGAGCATACCCCCAACTCCTTGGGTTTGTTCCAACTTTTATAAAAGGTAGCCTTGGCTACAATTTCAAGGACTTGTGTCCTCATCCGTATTTGACCTCTCACGGTCATTAATTCCAGCCTCAAATTCATGAGCACCAGCCTTAACTATATGAGGATAATCTTGTGACTCCTTTATTGTTTTGAAGTCTTTATCTTTCCTGTGATCCCACTATAGTTTTTTACCATAACTATATTAGCCAGTTTGTTAAGTTAAATGGTCATCTGGATCACATCCTCAACTCTCTGAGGAAAACCTTATACTATTCCCAAGATCCCAAAGTCGCTCCCTCATTGGCTCATTTTTTATCCAACACATTGCTAACAGGTTCACTTATGAACTAAAGTGAAGAGCCATGCCCTTTCGACACGCTACTCCTTGAGGATAAGCCTTCTAATGCTAAGACAAGTGATGATATACTTGACCACCAATAAAAGTCGGACTAAGGAACAGCTTCAATACCAAATTGCAAGCGACTAATTTTTCCATTCTACTTTAGTCACTTAACCACACCTCTGATCACTTGGAGGAGTCTTAGTCACAACATTGATAAGTCCAATTTAGGACTTGGGGCTTGCTAGCCCCAAAATTGGCATCCATACCACTCAACCTTTGCACTTGGTCTAAGTGCTCCGTGTGTCCAATCCTATGACCGACACCCAAAGGTTTCACTAATATATCAGTCTGTTACACTAAGGCCATGCCTATACACCTTTGTCACATTGGTGATCCAACACCACCTATATCACAATCCCATCTCTCAAACATTGGGCTATCTGTCTATAAGTGGTCATCCCAGATCCACTTCTTAGCATCCTTAGGATGCCCGCAAACATGGGGAATAGCCTTCAAGCTCTATTTCGTTAAAGTGGGATTTATTCAGTAAAATGGGACTAGGTACAAATTTTCAAGTATTTGAAAATGACGTGAAATTATATGTTTTTTGTCCAGGGGCTAGACATATCTGGGGCATGGTGACTAGCGCGGTGACCTTATGTCCAGACTGAGTCCATCTAGTTGTATAATAAATCTCATTGTCAAGGTGAACAAGCCGAATCTGAAGCTAAAGAAGAGCGATGGCATGCGCGCACACACTATTTGTTTGTTCATTGAGCGTGTGGTGAGCTTTCCAAGATGAACATCATTCCTATTAGCCAGACATATAACTTAATGGTGAGAACATTTAGATATTATTCAATGTTATCTTTTTCTAACGAATCTAATTGTGAAGGTGTAGCAAGAGGCATTGCTAGTCTGGAGAAGTCATTTAACTCATTTGACCCTTAGTGTATTTTCATGAAACTAAATAACATTCATATTATTAAGGAATTTCTCTAGTACCTTTTTTTTACGACATAGAGGCTTGCATTTCTTTCAAAGGTGATTTAGTAAAAGGCCTGAGGGCACATGCCATTCTATTTCTCAGACCGGTATTAAGATATACTAGTGCAAAGGGAAAAAGGTATTTGGTGATCAAGTAAATGGCATGAGGGCACACGCCATTATAAGCCTAAGCGCTAGTGGACACCTCCTTTTTGGTACTCTCAGTGGTACTATCATCCTTCTCCGGGTCAGTTGTTTTGCTTTGGATTGTTGTCTCTGACGTTACTGGGGCGTTCTCGATAGTTGTTAATGTTGCCGTTTGTTCAGAAAAATGATCACCTGGAGTATAGTACGGGGAGTTTGGAAGACTTATATATTCTACATCTTCACCTATCTCCTTCTCCGTCTCCTTTTCTACCTCACTTACAGATTTTGTGCTTGCCATGAGAACGCTCTTCACCCTAAAATATGGAGTTCGTTGTGTTATAAAAGGAAACCAACACACACACTGCAAGGGAATGATGGTACATAAAGCACGTAAGCCCACAATATGGGTTTATGTGCCATTAATATGGGCCACATGCCATATTATTAGATTTATGCACGTGTGATTGGTAAATGCATATGTCACATCATCTTTGTTTTACCTCACACACTATATCAAGCCTCCTCTGATTCAGATTCGGATTGTTCACCTTGAAATAAAATACATTAAAAACTTTGTAAAGGAATATTAATGAATCTCACCTTGAACCCGAGTTATGAATGCTCTTGCTGCATCTTTTGCATGGTCTGGCAAGGTGATGGTGGCACTCTGCTTCCGCATCCAACCATGCACAACATTATCCACCGATATGCTCATGCTGGGATCCCTTGGATTCAGCACCCATCTCTTTTCTAGGCAATCCTTCGTATATCCGGAACTTGGCTTGAACCACTCCACAGTTACATTGAAGGAGTTAGTTTCCGCGTCCTCCTCTGCATCAGTGATGCAGCGCCCCACCCATATCATTTGTTTTTTATTACTGGGTCTGACAAGCACGACCATTCCTTTGCAGACCTGTACTGGATTGAATGCTGAATCCGGCTTCTTGTTCCTCGGCCCACAATAGTGATCCTCAACATCGTTATCTGTCACTGCATTTCCAGAGGACATTGTTCCGCTACTATCTGGTGCTCTGGGTTCTGGCCAAAAGGACTCTTCCAATTCTTCATATACAACCGGCCCATTTTGGATAGCAGATATAATCTTCTCCCAGTATTCGAGCAAAGGCTTGCACCTCTAAAAATAGGATTCTCCACCAAACACCAACCCCCTCTTCCAGAAGGCAATATGCTGTCTAATCCCGGCCACTATACTTTCCTGGTCTTTGAGTCCATCCGGGTGCATCGGCCGTGGGGAACCCTGAGGAATCATAGGTTCCCCAGTTATGGGATCTCTCTTGAAGAGTTCAATGCCGTCCACTGGCAGCCACACTGTGTCCCATTCTCTCATCTTGTACCTCATCACTGGAGCACCGTCACACATGCTGAAATGAAACTGAAGAGGCTTGGAGTGGCCAATCAGCGTTTCGGATCCATCCCTGATGTAGCCTCTTACAAACCCCTTAAAGTCTGGAACCTCTGTCAGAAGTGCAGCTTCAACAGTGCCTTTGATGCAATTTTGGAATTCATCGTAGAGTTGTGGGAGGGTGAGGACATTGGATCGCCGGAGGGACTCTGCCAGGTGACTGAACATGGCATCGACGTCTTCATGAGTGTGCCCAACCATGAGAAAGCCAAGTGTAACCGTTTCAAATATGCCTTTGGCAACAAGCATCGCCAAGTACGCGAAGACGTACATGTTTTTGTTCTCACTGCCAGCATTGTCTGTTTGGAGCAGAAGATGGGGTGGAAGGCCACATCGGCCGCAAGAACTTCCTTGAGATTCTGCTTCGTTTGGATGAGGCTGTGCATTCACCGGGCGACCAGCCTCGTCGGAATGGCATGAGGCCTCACGTGATAACCCTACAATCTGACGGCCAACATATTCACTGGGATGGCATGGGGCCCCACGCGATACTGCAAGCCTTTGCTCCTCCTCCAGCTGAACCCTGTATGGGGTTCGATCGACAAGGGCCTTATGCAAGGGTTGGCCGTTCAGCTCAGTCTGCGCACTTTGCAGAGACCTTAAGTGTTTTGCTAGGGACGCAATCATCATGTTTGCACCCCCGCCACCCCATAGAGGTACAAAGAAGTTCCCATAGTTCTGGGCACCATGCCCATGAGCGATTATGCCAAACAGAGACACAGGTAGCTGCATGGATGAAGAGATTGCCTTGGGGGCAGGATTGAGTCGAGGTAAGCACGTCTTTTTCTGGTCCATTTTGTCGTGGATGATGAAGAGGTAAGAGTCAGGTCTCTCCATGGAGAGAATCCTGTTATGATAATATGCAGTCCTGCAGCTTCTCTGCTCGATGTTGTGGTCGAGCCGCCTTCTAACCAACGTCTCTCGCTCTTGAGCGCTGCAAGAATTCTTCGACAAAGCTATTTTGATAGCAGTGCACTCGTCACACTTTGAAAAGCTGGAGTACTTTCCTATACTCACATCCCTGAACCTGTTGCTCCACAATCTACTAAATCTAGATTGGCTCAGCTTCCTGTAGCCATTACTCTGGAGTTCCCGATTCACATCTTCCAATATGGCCCCCTTGGTATACATGGAAGGGAGAACTCGTTGGGTGTCTCGTGTTCCATCTTCCAAGAGGCGGGTTTTATGTGGTTGCTGCTCGCTACATGTCTCGACAAACCTCTTGAAGATTGCCTCTCCATATACAACATGACCCCTGGTTTTGTGCGTACCGTCGTTCCCATGGACTGCCTGTTGAATCCTTTATTCCTCGAACTCAGTTTTGATTCTGTAGAATGTGGTTCGAGGGACTCCATAAATGATTCTCCATGCCTTCATGCAGACCAAACCCCTCTGGAAGACCATGCCCCCCACCTGATGTTCTGAAGCATCAATAGATGACCGTAATGCCTCATACACAAAATTGCGAGCTGCCTTCCAGGACAATGTCTTGTATCTTGCTCTCTCCTCTTCAATAGCATCCCAATCAGCATGTTGACAGCACCTCCTCTTGCAACAAGCAACTGTCGAGACCATTCGAACCTCCATCGCCATTTTCTGCCTTTTCGGTTCGTTGCTTAGATCCCTTTGGCTGCGCTTTAGGAAGGTGTACTTTCTTTTCCCATGAAGAGATGTTCTGTCATCAGTTGTAGTGGTGTTTGATTGTGAATCCTTCACATTCTCAAACACTAAGTGCCTCAATTTCCACCGCACAATGCTTCCAATAGTCAGACTGTTTTCTTCTGTGTCAACAACCTCTAAAATCGCAACTCCAATATCATCCCAGCCCAATTCTTGATTAGCAACCGCATCTCTTGGATCGACAACTGTGGCTAAGCCCTCAGCTACCACCTCCCCCTCGGGGTTGTTTAGAAACACTTTTGCCTGAATCCATGTAGCACAGTTCTTAAGATCCACGGAGGGAACATGCGTCGCACTTGCGCTGTCCCCAACATCTGCTTTCTTCTGAAGATTTTTCAAGGCAACAACAACATTTACCCCGACGACCATCTCTCCTCGTTCAATAGCGACCACATTCCCATCGAAGACAGTCTCTACTGATACAGCAGCATTGCCTTCCCCAAGCCTTTCACAGTGTATAACAAAGTTCCGATCCATAGACACAAGGGTCCCTTTTGCAACTCTCTTCCCACCATTCAAAATGTAAACCTTTTCCCCAACCCTGAAGGCCATTCTGAAAGTGCAGAAAAGAAGTTAAGACCATACAAAAAATGATTGGAGAATGGCCTAAATCATAACATACCAAACAACCTCAATAGCATGAGGCCACATGCCATTATTCAAACATGCTATTGACACCCACGTGAAATTTCGCATTCACAAAATTGGCATGAGGCCTCATGCCATCTTGATATACACACAGCTGCAGGCAAGTAAAAACATACATGACAATACACTAGCCATGAAATTGCAAGGGCCCAAGATGGCATGTGGCCTCATGCCATTTCTAAATGTGGTCCTAAGCCATTCCATGGTGAACATACCAGGAAGCACAAGTGCCGAATATCAAGAGGAAGCGGTAGCCACACCAAAGACAGTGCCGCTCGCAACACCGCAACTACTCGTAGCGCCGCTCGCAACACCGCAACTGCTCGTAGCGCCGCTCGCACAAACTGCCACTCGCATAAACTGCTGCTCGCAATGGCGCTCGCAATGCCGCAACCGCTCGTAGACGCATAAACCACAGCCCACAACGCCGCTTACACAAGCAGCGCTCACTGCGCTCAGCGGAACCAAGAACACGGCGCACAAAAATGATAGACCTAGGAATGAGTTCGAGAATTCAAAAATAACACACGCTTGAACGTCACATCAAATCCTCTGACAAACCAGATCTTATGATTCCTCTGACAAATTTCAAACTGAGTAGCTTCTAGACTTTGCTGTCGGAGGTTGAACTTTGTCACATCATGTCCTTGCCTCGATCCAGCTGTGCCATGTCAGTGATTCGAACTTTGCCATGCCATGTCAGCGATCCGCGCCAAGATTATTCGCCGTGTAAAGGAATAATTACGCTGTGTGTGTACGTCCATTTATGGCAATATAAGGCCACACGCCATTCAAAGAATAATGCTCGACATAAGGCCACACGCCATTCAAAGAATAATGCTAGTCGAGCATTTTTTGGTGCATTTTTGGGTTCAAAATTGCATGAGCCCACACGCTATAAAGTTTACCTGTACCAAAAATAGAAACAGCTTTATTTACTTGGG
>NW_003314277.1:1342881-1345508 GCF_000143415.4 Selaginella moellendorffii
ATTCAGTACACATTGGCATGCACCGATTGGGCTCTCGAGTGCAGTCCGGTTACAGATGGCGTGTAGCCTCACGCCATCTTAGGATGCAGCCTCAAGACATCTGATGCAGTGGTGAATGGCGTGTGGCCTCACGTTATTTCCAGCTGCTAGCTTTTCATCTGTCAGCTCTAATTGTTGTGCATTTTTGAACAGGCGAGGAATTGCGTTCTTCTTCCAGCCACTGTCAATGTGGATGCAGAGAAGGGGGAGGAGCTCACCAGTTGGACTTTCGGGATGGAAGGCGAGGATCTGATGCTGTACAACACAGATGGTGGGAGAAAAGAATGCATGGGGATCCTCATCCAAGTGACAAACACTCCATGCAGTTCCATGCAAGAATATGGACTGGCACTTGTGGTAGAGACAGCGTCCGCCTTCAAGATCCACCTTGCACATCCTAGCGGCTTCCCGGAGGGGGGCAGCGGCTATGAGGAATTCCTAGAGGGAGCTAGGGAGAGGTTGTCCAGGAGGCCCACAATTTCAAAGACGCTGCGGGTCTATGAAGATCACATGGAATCCACGGACCTCACCTACGGCGATGTTCAAAAACTATATTCCAACATTGAGCCGTTGAGAGTGCCTCCAGTTTGCGAAGCGAAGGGGAAGGGGGTCGATCTGGAAACTACCCCGAAGCAGAAAAGGGTGGTCAAGCTCAAGCCGACGTCCGACTCTGCTGCTCCAAAAAAGAAGCTACTCGGTGATGCCATTGCCTCGGGTTCGAACACTACACCCACCAAAAAGAAGAGCCGCAAAGAGCAGAAAGAGCAAGAAGAGGCAGCAAAAATCGTCGCAGATAATAGTACTTGTTACTATTCCAACAAAGTATATACAATCGACGTGAGCCGTATCGAGATCCAAAGCAAATACAACCACAGGCTAGTATCTGATGAGTGGGTGGAGAAACTGAAGCAGAAGATGCTGGCAAGTCCAGTAACACCCGACATCGCAGACGTGATCCCCTACTACCGAACAATGAAGGGCGAGACGAGGTTTCCAGACTTGATCAATAGGAAGGTGTTGGACGATCAGAACATCCGGTTCTATGCCGTCTCCGGGCAGCATTCTAGCTTGGCGATGCAACAGATAGTTGTGGATATTATGGTGGGCGAGGAGGTGAAGAAAGTCTTCAAGACAAGAGTTGTCCGCCTGATAAAAGGCAACTCGCCCCTCCGATCTATCATATACATCTCCCACGCGCAAAATGTCAAGCAAGAAACGTGCTACAAATCGGGTCTGCACGAGACATTGGCACGAACACGGAAGCTCTGGGTTCAACTGAAGAAGCCACAAAAACCAGGACAAGGACGTGCACTAGCAACTAGCGCCTGGCAGGTAAGCCTCGTTGCATGTGGCATAGCATGTGGCCTCACGCCATTTCCATTGCAGGAATTCTCGAGTCTTCTCTCGAAAACACTGGGGGTCAATGACACACTCAGCATCCATAACATTCTACTCGCGACAAAAGTTGTTTTTGACAAATGGGTAGATGTGCTAAGGAGGTACCATGACGGGGAGTTGCTAAACTCAATGGGTGTGGAGGACGGCCGGAAGCCCAATGATTTGAAGCTCAACGCCTTGCGTTTCTCGCGGTCTCTAGACGACGACGACCTTCTGACAGTGGCTAATGCTCTTCTACGTGGTGAGGTAGTCTTCAACAAGACCAAAATGACTCCCGGCCATATTGTGACATACGAGGACTTGTGCACGACTCTGAGAGCTCGTGCGCTATTGAAGGATTGGATCTTCGAGCAAGTGGCCGTGGCGAGGGTGAGCATCGACACCACGCAAGAGATGATGGAAGAGCTGGACTTGTCAAATGAAGACATCGACGAGTACGTGAAGGGGGCCCCCAAGTTCATCGATCTGCTGCGGGATGCCACGAAAAGTAAAGCTGAGAAGTTGGATCAGTATCCAAATTTCATTAAGAGGGATGTCGACCGCCGGCTTCAGAAACAGCTCGACCCCGCAGCAGAGGCCTATCGAGAACCTTACCGGGTATACGTGAATTCGGATGAGGATCAAAGGTGGAGGAGCATCGTTTCCCGCGGAGATGAGCAGGTCAAGAACATCTTTTGTGTGATGGACTTCACAAACGAGGAGATCACTCATGCAGACGAAGTCAGCTCCATCATTGACTTAATGGTGGGACTTGCGGAGGTGGAATCTTCAGTCCACTATATGATCTACGACTCCGAATCCTATCACAAGTTCTGGAAGGCCTTGAACGAGGTGAAGGCTCGGTTGAAAGGCAAGGAGATGCGGGAGATCCATGGGATAATGGCTAAGAAGAAGATACCGACGAATGTCCGCATCTTCACAGTCGCCCTTGTTATTGGTCCTGCAGCAGAGTGGGACTGGAGTGACTTCCCAGCTTCGTTCAACAAAGCCGATCGAATTGATCTGAGGGAGGTCAATTTACCCGTGCCTGAGGAACTGAAGACGGCTATGGAGCTTTCGAATCCAAAGAAAGCTCCAGGTGCAGCATGGGAAATGCTCAGCTGGGTCTTCAACGCAATAGCGGGTGACTCCAAGGGCAAATGCGTTGTCGAGTACAACTGCGGCGGACTATTCTTTCGAGCCGCACTACT
>NW_003314277.1:1345608-1397977 GCF_000143415.4 Selaginella moellendorffii
CATGTTGGGCCGAGCTCACAACCTGCACAAGGTAAGGTCACGTGAGGCCTCACGCCATTTTGATTATAGATCGTTGTGAATATTCAGACACGAGGACTGAAAAGCGCACTGGTGGCGCGTCGAAGAAGGACAAACAGACAAGCAATAGGAAAAAAGGAGGTACAAATTATATTTGCAATGGCGTGTGGTCTCATGCCATTCCTTGCAGGAGACACTTCTTCAAAGGCAAAACAGGCAAGCACCAGCCAAGCTCAAACTGACAGTGGTCATAAAAAGCGAAAGCACGTTGGACAGTCGTCGGGATCAGAGGCGTTTGATTCGAAAAGGAAGAAGGGCAACGAAAAGATGATAGGTAATGCCTCGCGGTTATGGCGTGTGTGCTCATGCCATTCATTGCAGATCAAGGGCTGAGTGAAAGGAGCCAGTCACCACCTTCTGACTCAGATTCCTATGGCGGACTCCCCTTCCCCAATCTCAATGGAGAGGTACAATGGATGAGGGATGCTTTTCAAGTCAGGGCCACGTTTTTCTCATCTCGTCATCTTCGAAGGGTGCAAGAACGTGCAGAAACCATGTTAAGACAGTCGGGTGAGGATACGGTCCTAGGTCACGCACTAAAACAGGCTATGGATGTCTTGTATTTTGAGATGGAGACTCGGCCAGATGATTTTTCCAAGATGGTCCTGGAAAAACAAGCAATCCAGCCTGAGCAGCCTATGGAAGAAATGCAAGAGGGGGATGAGGAGCCAGAGAAAGATAATGAGCAGGAAGAGCAGAAGGACGAAGAGGAGGACAAAGAAGAGGAGGACGAAGAAGAGGAGGACGAAGAAGAGGAGGACGAAGAGGACTTGGATGGTCCTCACAATGGTGACGATCACAATAACGACGATGACGATGATGACGATGATGGCCAGCCTGAGGTGGCCAAAGAGCAGCGGAGGAAGGTCATACAAGACAAACCATCAGGTAAATAATAGTACATCCATTCCTAACCTTTTACCATTTCTAACATTGTCCATGTAGGTTGCAGAAGAAATGGTAAGTAGAGATTATTCAGTTGAATTAAGATACAAACTCTAGCCTTTAGTGTCGAGGAAGGATAGTGCCAAGCAAGGGTCGAAACGTATGTCCAATCCTTCAGAATCAGCAGTGCGCCCAAGTGATATCGGTCCTAGTTCCTCAATAGCAGTTGATGGTAAATACAGTATAGTCGATTCAATGTGCTAATGAGTTTGTTTTTAGTAGCACGGGAGGATACCATCTCAATCGAAGGGAGATATTTGGACATGCATATGGATCCGCCAGTGGACTCTACTTGCCTGCAAGAGTCATCAGAGCTGGTGGAGGCTACTATCCATATCAACGCCAAGCAAGCTGACCACGCTCCACTTGATGCTGCCCATACCACTGAGTCAATCTTGTCCACGTATCCAACTGACGGTGACCAGGCGCCATTGGACCCGCATGAGGCCGCCCCAGCCGCCGAGCCGGTCGTATCCTCATTTCCAACGTGTGCCCAATCGTCTGACTACGCGCCGTTGGAACCTCCCTACACCGCCCCTGCTGCCTGTTCGGTCATGTCCACTTTGCCAACGGAGGCACCAGCTGAAATGGCGTGTGATCACACGCCATCGGAACCACCCCATGCCACTGTTGAGCCAGTTGTACCAGAGTCTACAGCTGAAATGGCATGTGCCCACACGCCATCGGATGCGATTGACCCCACATTGCAGAGGAGAGTATTTCCGCCCTTCACGTTTCCTCGACCAAAACCCTCTGAACGACCATCGGGAGCACCATTCGCTAATATTGTAGATGGTAAAATTGACTTGTACCATTTTTTATGCTAACGCATTTCATTTCAGAGTCACGGCGAAAGTACTGTATCGTTTTTGATCTGAACGGTGTCCTTTTCTCCCATGAGCGTGGCTCGTCCTCGAATGTCACTGCACCCTCCAAAGCCTGCGGTCGCAAGTTGGTCAAAAGAGACAGATTCACATTAATCACACAGGAGAAACTGCGGGATCTAATAATGACCATGCGACACTTAAAACAGAGGGCCGGGTTCAATTTGCAATTGGGAGTTTGGACATCCATGATGCGCCACAATGCATTAACGTTGCTACAGATGATGCACGATCAGACGCGAGTAATATTACCATTTGACTTTCTCCTAACGCAGGAGGATTGCTTGACTATGGTCCATGTGAGGGGTAGCAATCCCATCTTCGTCAAGGCAGAGGCTGTAGTGATGAACCAGACTGCTAGGTCAAGTGAAATCCTCATCATCGATGACTCGCCGATTAAAACTGCAGCGAACACGCACACATATGCAGTGCACCCCATCTCTTGCAGTATGGAAACTAGGGAGAAGAAACCGTATGTTCTGGGGGACCTTGCAAAACGGCTTGAAGCGATGGTGATAGAGAACCGGC
The DNA here is from genome assembly GCF_000143415.4 of Selaginella moellendorffii. Classification (NCBI taxonomy): domain Eukaryota; kingdom Viridiplantae; phylum Streptophyta; class Lycopodiopsida; order Selaginellales; family Selaginellaceae; genus Selaginella; species Selaginella moellendorffii. Next base: position 1,348,044 of record NW_003314277.1, read on the forward strand.
CAGTCCAGGAGGTGGCTGCAGAAATCAACCAAATGGCAGATGGAACGGTATATCAGAAGCCATTTGATCGGACAGACACCAGTCATCATTTATGGCATGTATATTGTCTAGCCAAGCACTATCCGCATCTCCATAATCTGCTCAACCGGATGGGTTCTTCGACCACTGAACATGAGCGTGGACGTATTAGAGAAGAGATGGCATTACTATTGGGTTTAAATCCTGATAGTGTGGAGAGTGATGAAATTCCAAGATTATTGTATAGGCGTTGGAGGCAAAAAATAACAGTCTGAGATGGCATGTATTTATTTAAAAATGTAACTTATTATGGCATGGGGTTCCATGCCATTGTATTAATATTAAAAGACAATTCTTTGAGAGGATTTGCATTATACTAGAAGTGTTACAGCATGTTATTGGAAGTCTACGAAGTTGTTTTATTAATAAGGGGAAAGTAAAGATTGAATGGGGACTTGGGCTCCACCTAGACTCGGAGCAACTGAGCCAATATTAAAAGGATGGAAAGAAATTGGACGACGATGACAAGGAGAAGAGAGAGGTGAAGCAGTGAGAAGTGATTGAGTAGACATTTCCTTGTTTAAAATAAAATGGCATATGCCTCAATGCAGTTGAATTTTGTTATATTTATATACTATATAAAGGTTTGGAAACCTTATTTTACAAGTGGGATAATGACAATTCCCACTTTAACGAAATAGAGCTTTGGTGAGGAAGTCCCAGAGGACTGTGGGACTTAGTGGTCGGGCCTGTGGGCCTCGATCCGGTGGCAGTGTTGGCAAACATGGCCAAAGGCAGAAAGGGACTTAGTGGGGACTGACAGAGGGATATTGGGGAAGGCTATTTCCCTTGTCAGTGGGCATCCTAAGGATGCTAAGGAGTGGATCTAAGATGACCACTCACGGATGGTGTGCCTAGTCTTGGAGAGCCAAGACTGTGATGCAAGTGGTATTGGACTACCAGTGTGGCAAAGGTGATTGGGCATGGCCTTAGCATAACAAGCTGCCATGTCGGTGGTACCTTTGAGTGTCGGTCATGGGATCAGACACGTGGAGCACTTGGACCAAGTGCAAATGTTGAGTGGCATGGATGCCATTCTCGGGGCTATCAAGTCCCAAGTCCCGAATTGGACTTATGGAGGTTGTGAATGAGACTCCTCCAAGTGGTCGGAGGTGTGGTTAAGTGACTAAAGTAGAATGGAAAATTTAGTCGCTTACAAGTGCGTGTTGGGGTGTAAGGACACAACTTATCTTGGGTACTGTATTTCTCGTGTGGGTTTGCAAGTTGATCCTGACAAACTTGTAGCAATTCTAAAGTTCTGTACTCCGAAGTGTGTGAATGATGTGCAGCGCTTCCTAGGCAAGGTGCAGTATCTCAGTCGTTTTGTGGATCATTTTTCTGATCACACTGCACCGTTGCGAGCGTTGCTGAAGTCATCAACATCATTTTTCATATAGTCTTCAGATTGTGAGTGGGCATTTGTGAATCTCAAAGAGCTATTGACGACTCCTCCGGTTTTGGCATATCCTGACTACACTCAACCTTTTATTTTGCGCGTAGATGCTTCTGATATTGGTCTTGGAGGTGTGTTAATGCAAGAAAGCCTGAGTGTGCCTGGTCAGCGTCATCCCATTGCATATATAAGCTGTACGTTATAACCAGCAGAGGTGAACTACTCCATGACAGAGAAGGAGTGTTTAGTGGTAGTTTGGGGTTTCGAGAAACTTCATGCATATCTACATGGTTCTCAGACGTTACTTGAAGGTGACCATGCTACTGTTACTTCATTATTGAAGCGGAAGAACTTGGTTGGTCGTACTGCTCAGTGGGCTTTGAAGCTTCAGATATATGATTTTGATATTGTTCATCGCCAAGGGAATTCTATGGCTGATGTTGATGCCCTTTCTCAAGCTCCTCTTCTTTGTTTGCTCTCTTCTCATGTTTCTGATGAGTATGTTGTTCCAGTATCTGTGGATTTTCTAGATAAGGATTTTGTGCCGTTGGCGGTTGCTGTACTTGACGTTCAGTGTCCACAAGGTGCAAAGCACGATCTACCTTCTCTTGATGAGGTTCGCAAGGCTCAAAAGATTGAGCCGTGCATTTGAAGGCTTCGAGATGCGTTTGAGAATCCTGCACCACTTACTGATGACTTGCCTTTCGGCATTTACATTCTCAATATCGCCTTGAAGATGGCCTTGTTTATTTTGTGGGGACGGATCCTGATGATTATTTACGGCTGGTGGTGCCTTCTGTCTTTATTCCGCAATTTCTCCATGCCTACCATGATTCTCCTGTTCTAGGTGGGCAAATGGGACATCGTCGTGTGACCAAGAAGCTGCACAGGTCTTTCTATTGGCCGGAGATGCGACGTGATGTTATCCAATATGTGCGTAGCTGCGTTTGGTGCCAAGCTCGTAATACTCCCCCTTGTCCTGCGAAAAGACGATTGGAGTCAATTATAGTTTCCCGTCCGTTTGAGTTAGTGGCATTTGATCTTATGGGACCTTTTCCACGGTCGACTGCTGGCAATGAGTATGTTATTATTGCTTCTGACTACTTGCCTCGTTAGGTGGAAGTTGGTGCTCTTGCTAGTGCCTCTGCAATTGCTGTTGGATACTTCCTCCTCATTCGAGTGGTGTTCCAGCATTCTTGTCCAGAGCTAATTCTTTCGGATAATAGTCTTGCATTTATGGCTGAGGTATTTCATGTTTTGACGTCTCAGTTGGGGATACACTACACTTTCACAAGTGCTTATCATCCACAATCAAACAGTTTGGTGGAACGGATCGTTCAGACATTCAAAGGGATGATTGCGAAGTATGTGAACTTTCAGCATTCGGATTAGGATGGTTATTTGCCGTCTCTTCGGTATGCCTATGTCACAGGGGTGCAAAGTTTTGTTAGTGTGGCGATGCTAAAAGCTGGGCCTTACATCCTCCTCTCCAACATGTATGCTCTTGGCGAGCGCTTGGGTCTCCCATCAAAGTTCTTCCTTCTTCCATCCAATCAAAAATATAAACTTTTATATGGTCATGATCCAATATTACCAATAGAACTGGGTTTACCTTCGCGATTGCGACGAGCTCCCGATGCTAGGTCATGGGATCAATATTTGACGAGCATTCTTCCACTTGTCCGAGCAGAGTCTGCCGAACACTTAGGACGCGTATAAGTGGGACAACAATGGCACTACAACTCCTATCATCGTCCACCTACAGAGTATAAAGTGGATGATTTGGTGTTGGTCTGTTTTCCCCATCTTACAGTACGTGGTTTATCTAAGGGGCTCCTTGCGCAGTGGAAAGGACCGTATCGGGTGTTGCGGCAAGTTGGACCACAAGTTTATGAGGTTCGGCATGACGTTCAGCAGGCCAATCCTCCGGAGATTGTGCATGTGCAGCGGTTAAAACGCTTCATACAAAGGGATCAGGAGCAGTTAATACCATCTACAGATCCACCAATGCCTCCTCCTGACGTTCCTCCAGATCCCGGCCCATCTACAAGAAAACCCTGAAGGCCTTCTATTGTTCCGAGAGGAGGGGATGATGTGAGGGCCAAATGTACAGTTACAATGCCGTATATTAATATTAGCGTAGTGGGATTTTGGTAGCCGTTGGATTGGTTTCAATCCAGACCACTTGCTCTTGTATATAAGCTAGGGTTTTTAGGTTAATTGATATGCACATTCCTGTATTCCCTTTCCATATTCCAAGCACTCACAAATATAAATATTTTAAAAGGTATTATGAAGTAAGAAACTCTACTCTTAAAAACATCAAAAAATGAAAGACAAATTGTACAAATTATCTAATGGAAGGAAAACCAAAACTTCAATTTTGGATGGAAAGATGTTATATGCTTGCTCCTTATGGTCCTGGAAGAACCTAAAGATGATCACATCTCTGCACTTTCTCACTCCAAGCTGGATGCTGCTGCTCCTTACATCTTTGAGCTCATGGTCAAAGATGTTGGATGTCTTGCCACCGCCTCCAAAGTCATCAAACTCAGAGAATTCATAGGTAAGTTTATCTCTGGTGTGTTCTGCCAGGTTTTATTTGGACTTGATCAGCCTGATTGAGAAGCAGACCCTGAGCATCAATGTCGGGAAGTTCATACCACCACTTGATTATCTTGATCTCCATGGAGTGAACCAGAGAATAAGGGACGATCTGATGCCAAAGTTGCAAACTCGAGATCGAATCCTCGGGCCAGGAATTGATTCCCAAGGACTGGACGGATGTGCTTCTGTCTCTGCAAGACGCTGCTGATAATAATCTCTCAGACATGGCCCTGCTCACTGTAAGTAAACGCAAAGTTCTTGATCTGGTTGCAGCTGAATTGACAACATGAAGGGAGCTGTACTGGGTGATGGCAGTCATGCAAAAACCGCATGAAGAAATCCAAGACGCAATTGGGACCAAACGCCTCCTACATGCACGCAATCCTGAAAGAGGCATTAGCCAGCTACACGGTTCCTTGGAAAGCGTTCAGGACGAAAGTCTTCTGGGTTAGGCCAATGTTTTTGATCTCTTCCTATAGGCAGATGTTGATTCGGGAGATGATCCCATTCTCTGCTGGATGCAGGATGTGCCTGGGGCATCCAGTTGCTGTTCGTTTCATCCCCTTCGCAGTTTTGCAAGCCCAGCCTTCCACCGGATCAAAACTTGGTCGACCTGATAGAGAAACAAGCAAGCTGGCTTCATGGCTAACTTTGCAACTCCCCGGCTGAGCTGCAAATCTCTGTATGAATGAGGGTGAAAACTGTCAATTCACAAAATAAAAAGCATTATGCACTTACATGAACTCATTGAAAATCTGATGAAAACAAGTTTTCCTAGTCCCATCGAAGAACAAGTTTAAGTTGGCATCGAGGAAACATTCAAACTTCTGTTGTAGCAAGACCTGTAGCACGGTTTCGACGTAAAGGCCGAGAAGCATCCCTTGAGGCATGTCCTCGGAGCTCAAAACCTCTTGGGCCGATATGCTCTGTTCCTGGTCCGCATGAAATGGTTCCAGTCCTCTTGGACGAGCTGCAAATCCGCAAGCTTGGAGCGAAGGCCCTGGCAGCAGTTGGCGTGAATGGTGCAAACTCTTTCCATGTCGCTGGCTGGTTCGCAAAACCCACTGAACACCTCCGTTGGCATGAACCGGATCTTGGCTCCTATGGCCTGGAACTCTGCGTGGAGCTTGATCCTGTCGAAGACCTCCTGGTCGTGGATGTGGTAGTAGAACTTAGCATGCCTGTCCCAGTACTTGAAGAGCTCGATCGTCCGGTTATTGGATCTCACGTGCATCAACCCCGTGTTGTCCTGGTTGTGAATGTCCGTCTCGTTGCCATTGAAAAAATCGCAAGCCAGATCCACGTCTGCTTCCGGAGAGAAATTCGAGAAGGGATTTCACAACCACAAGACGTCTGCATCCTGGAGACGATTCCTGGAGAAGAAGTTAGCACAGGAAGTCAAAGAGAAAGAGGTGCAAATTTCTACCGAGAAGATGAAGTTAGAAGAATGTCTCTGCTGAAAAGTCCACGCCATTGCTCTCGAGGAGGATGCAGTGCGAATGAGCTTCCAGGCATTTCTTGTGCGCAGATGGATCCAACGTGAAGATCACCAGCGTCGGAAGAAGGCGGGTTGTATCATCACCAAATCCTTAAAATTATATGTATTTTATTATAACTTAGCCTTTTATATAAGAGTGCATAAAAGTCTATTAAAGTTTTATATTAAAATATGCATTTAGAGCAACTTGTTTTCGATAGTGGGGAGCAAGTATTTTAAAACTCATTTAATAAACAAAGAGAATTAATAAAGAAATCAATGCTAGTATTTCTTTATCTCAGAAATAATTAAAGCTTTTAAATGTAGATAATAACTAAACCACCATACTAGCTTAGCCAGGAAGTAGGATAGCAGTTTTGAAAGCCTTATTCAAAGGAGTCACGATGACAGTCTTGTTAAAAGCAGCTTCCTTCAGCACAGTTTGAAGATTGTGAAACTTGTCTGCGGTCTGAAAAAATACAAAAAAAGGAAAGAAAGAAAACAGTAATCAGTCGAATAGAAGAGGATTTAACTTACCAAGCTGTTGATGCTATCAGCGGCAATCCAGGGTAACAGTAGCATCCAAAAGGCTGCACTTGTAGGCCAGCTACCTGTTGTACCACTGTGGCTCCAGAGACAAGTCCAGTTGTAGACGCTGAAAATATAGAACAGAACAAGCAAGCCCGGTCTGCTACGGCACCTCATCACTGGAAAAAGAAAAAGAAAACACAAAACAGTTGTAACTTGGGGAAATCACAGCCATTGATCCGGTTGACTTGGCCCATTTTTTGCCAACTTGGGTGGAGCTCATACGTATATCTGCACACCCCCTCCCCCTTCACCCAAGTCAAAGCCTGGGTTTCAGAGAGCTATGGAGGACATAATGAGTTCGATCAATGTGATTTCTGAGCTTGCGCCAAATGCCAAAGCGTATCCTCGCCTGTGCAGGCTACTGTTTCTGGTATGCAGTCGACATGCCCGGTACTGCCCCATGTGGATCAAATGCGGGGTCAAATCTCACCTCTCACCATGGATCAAATATGCGGCCTTGGAGCGCCTTACCCATCTATTAGCTAGGGTGAAGAAATTTCTCAGGCAATGCAGTCATAAAAAGCACTGGGAGTGGATCGCTGCATCCAGGTATGACAGGAGATGGGAAGTTGTGGAACTTCTGTCAGAGCTTCAGGAATGTGTGGACATAATCAACTCGGAGACAATTCGAACGTCAGAGGGTATTTGGGCCCGTGTTCTTGAGCGGCTGTCCGATATTGAGCAGGAGCAGGATCTGTATTATGACCTCCACAGTTTGGCAAACGAAGATTGTGACGAATTGGTGAAGAATGCAAGTTCAGAGGAGCTTGTCGAGTACTTATCTCAAAGACAAAGCGGCTACTGTCCAAGGATAACCATGGAAGATTGGCCTACTGGTCCCTTGTCTGATTTGAGACTTCGTTGGCTTGGTCAGACTGCTATACTTGTTGAGCTCGATAATGATGAGGATCTTGAGGTGACGAGGGGTCCTTTCCTAGGTCCAAGTTCCTCTATTGTGCAGATTTTTGGATGGTGCCACTGCCACAATACCGGGAAGCGTTACATACTTACTGAGAATCACTACCATCGCACGTTTGCGGAGAGTAGCCACCGTAACAGACAGGTACTCACCGTTTCTCGCCTTCTGGAAGTCACTTACCAAGTTGCACAGACTGTTCTACACTTGCATAGACATGGTTTTCGGCAAGTTGAGATTGACCTGAAGTTGTATAATACCGTTGAGTTCATAGTTTATTGGTGGCGACAGAAAAGGGGAAATGCAACAAACTTGAAGAGTTTACTCTGTGAATCATTAAAACTGTTTGTGAAGCTGGTTAAAGCTAGTTATGGTAAACAGAATGAAGAGGCCCTGAAAAAAATCATGAACCAGAGTGACTATGACTTTCCAGACATGGATGTGATAATCGATATCTTGCAAGCCTTTCGAAGACAGCACGCAGGTGTGTATAAACATAACAGGCTATGAATTTGAGCTCATGCTAGCAGGACAGGTGCTGAGTGGAGAAGCAGTTTTCAACACTCTGAGCTCCCCGGTGTTGAAGGCATTTACAGAGGCCGACCCTGCCACAGAATTGAGCTTTACAGTTCTGATGTGCCCCCTACACAGTTTGAGAACCTGCCTAAGGTGGTAAAGAAGTCGGCTCTCTATCTTAGTAGTTCATACACATCTGACTTTTGACTTTCAGGTTGTTGCAGAACTCAGCGTTCTGCAGCACCCCCACATCGTGCGGTACTATGCATCTGAGGCAGGCGTTAAAGCAATAAACTATCCATGGATTGTGAATTGCATGCTCTTCATTTATGAGGAGGACGTACCTGGAATAACACTTGCAAGTCTGTCATTCAACGAAGATGAAGTTCGAAGATACACTTATCAGATTTTATCTGGCTTGGAGTATCTTCATAGCAAAGGCACAAGACACGGGTTCATGCTTTAAGATTGATGGTGAAAACTTCATACTGATCTGTAGATTCTTTGTCAGGGCGCTCACAGCTGCAAACATACTTGTGGATACTTCGCATGAAGTTGTTAAGCTCTCTCATTATGGCATCGCTTTGCAATCGGTATGTGTCTAGTCTGTAAACTCTGAAACTGTTACGATTTCCTTACCAGATTGAGGTCGTTCCTGAGATGCCGGCTGAGGTTTGTGGATTGATAATTGTGGCCACATTGCTGAAACTTGTATCTCCAGTATTCTGATAGTCTTTCAGCGGATGTTTGGAGCCTGGGCTGTGTTGTACTTGAAATGATCAAGAATGTGGAGCCACAGAGTAAATACTCAAGCACGGTTTGTATGCTCCCTTTTATTTATTTTTTTAAAAAACATTTTAAGTGGTTGGTTTCATCACAGCTCTCACACTTCTTTGGACGGGAAGTAGTCAACGTCCAATCTGGTGAGGAGGAGACCCCTGAAATGCCTGGGGACAGCTTCCTAGTCGATTGCAATTACTTTTTGCATCGGTGCTTCGAAAGAGGAACAAATAGACCCGCAGCGGCGCAACTGCTTGATCATCCTTTCGTGCGCAGGGTAAGCTGGTCTTTACATAAACAAAATAATATGTGAGTTATTATTTGCATGCTAGGCATTCTATGACGAGTTGGAACGGCCGCGGTGGAAGAAAAGTGGAGGAAGAGGAGATTGAAGACAGTCCGCCTTCGTAATAAAGGAGACTGCGTTCGTAATACAAGAACTGAATGCTCTGAGGTTCCCAGGCTCAGTGATAAGGCACTTTAGGATCTAATTTTCTGAAGATCGATAACAGAGTTTGATTGTTGTGGAGCGTGGCTCATACAAGCCTTGCCTGTTGCACAATGTAATACCAAGCGAATTTTAGTTTTCATTACGTAAGTCATCATCCATTCATTCATATGCTTCTGCGGTGCTCAAGAAGCACGAGTGACTTTAAACACTACATTTATAAGTGAGAGATACAGATTCCTTGATCACTGTTGTAATGGATTATAATATTTACATTGGTATGCATGGTTTCTGAATTGGGGCATTTTTATGGCTTCGGCGGGAAATCTCTTGTGCGTCTTGGCCATGGCGGCCACCGCGGCTCTGGCTGTGGCGAGCTCCTGGGAGTTATGCGGTAAGCGCGTTGCATTCCCTCGTCCTTTCTAGCTGCTTGGCGAATTAGGGCATAACAATCCTTGCTCTCTTCCCGTCAAGATCAAGGACGTGGAGGTCCTGCCGGATCCCGTTGTGAGCGGCCAGGATGCGGCATTCGTTGTTCCAGCGACAAGTAGGTTTTTTCTGCGGAGTTTCTTTTCCAAGTGATTATTGCGTGATTCCATGTAACATCTCAACAAAAAGCTGTATTCCCACGAGTAGGTTTTCTCTGCGAAGGTACTTAGCTGTATTTTAATCCAGCGACTGTGAAGATGCTGAGTAACCTTAAGGTTAGAGACATGTTGTTTCTTTCTTCTTATTGTTCTTGTGATGAGTATTTTATTGTAGGTGCTGATGATTGCCTTGCTTCTCAAAGTGATCATGAGACGCCGGTTTTCAGTTTTACAGGTGAAAGTTCGTGCATTTTGCTCTTCATGTGTTCTAACTTGTGGAAGCAGTGGGAGGCACTTGCTTTGCTACTGATTGGTATCAGTGTGAATCAGCTGCATACGACGCCAACTGGGACAACGGTCGTCGTTCCGCTTCAATCCATTGCATATGTATACACCTTGATTTTTGTAAGTCAGATTTTCTATGCATCCTGTGCTGTTTGCTCAATCTACGATCTCCGTTACAGGTCACTGTGCCATCCATGGCATCCGTGTTCAATGAACCGCGCCCTTAAGAGTCAGTTCGACACAAGTGTTCATCTTCAGGTGCGTGTGCTACACGTAGTTTTTGTAAATGTTTTTCTCTCTGTTTCTTTTTGCAGAACCTGTTTCTTTACAGTTATGGAGCGATGTTCACCTTTCTAGCGATTCTGGTTACTGCTGATTTTAGTGGTATGGCCTTTACTCTATCTGGTTTTTTTCTTTTTCTTAATCCATGTGCGCTTTGTCAGCTGGGAATGGGCTTAATCGGGCCACTCTCGGGCAACAATGTTTCTAATCTTCAACAACGCAGCGCAAGGAATACTCTCTTGCTTCTTTTTAAAATATGCTGGTAAGTCTTGAACTTTTGATGTGGCGCTTCTATAGGTGCGTTTTTCCAGATGCAATCTTGAAAAAGTACTCGTCTACTGTTGCAACAATCTTTACGGCTTTGGCTTCTGCCGCCTTATTCGGGCACAAACTGACAATCAACTTTGTCTTAGGAGTATCAATTGTTATAATTTCTATGCACCAGGTATTCTCGTAGCTCTATTGCAAATACTCTGCTAACGTAATACTGTAACAGTTCTTCTCGGCACTTAGCGAAACGAAGGACGAAAAGCTTGACAATCACATGGACACGTTTGTTGACAAGCATAACACTTACACGAGGTAACCTTTATATGTGACCTCCATTTGTGCGTTCTAAGTTTCACCCTTCTTTCCTTTAGGCCCAAGGATGACGCTTTTATCGATATGACTACTGGGCTGGTGAACAGGTATGAACATCAATAGTATTTGCTATGTATACTTACATCCGGTGCTAACAGGCAAACCTTAAAGTCGGTATGATGGATGACAGACAACCTTTGCTTCCTACTTAAGCTCGAGCGCAGTAATATAGCAGTGTTAGTAGTATATGGAGCAGCATACTGTACAAAACCGCGGCGATGGGTAAGGAGACGGTAGCGTTTCCATTCAAGCCAATTTTTGCTGAGGAAGGTGTGAGTGGCTGTCTCAGAGCGAATGCACACGAGCTAAATAAGATGGGGGGGGAAAGCATTTTCGTTACCAGGATCAATGGCTGTGATTTCCTCAAGTTACAACCGTTTTGTGTTTTCTTTTTCTTTTTCCAGTGATGAGGTGCCGTAGCAGACCGGGCTTGCTTGTTCTGTTCTATATTTTCGGCGTCTACAACTTGACTTGTCTCTGGAGCCACAGTAGCTGGCCTACGAGTATGCTACTGTTACCCTGGATTGCCGCTGATAGTGTCAACAGCTTGGTAAGTTAAATCCTCTTCTATTCACTGATTGCTGTTTTCTTTCTTTCCTTTTTTATAATTTTTTCAGACCGCGGACGAGTTTCGCAATCTTCAAACTGTGCTGAAGGAAGCTGCATTTAACAAGACTGTCATTGTGACTCCTTTGAATAAGGCTTGGGCATCAGAACTGCTATCCTACTTCCTGGCTAGCTTCCAAGACGGTGACGATACGACTCGCCTTCTTCCGACGCTGCTGATCTTCACGTTGGATCCATCTGCGCACAAGAAATGCCTGGAAGCTCATCCGCACTGCATCCTCCTCGAGAGCAATGGCGTGGACCTTTCAGTAGAGAAGCCGTACATGACCCGGGACTACTTGAGAATGACAAGGAAGAAAATATCGTTCCTGAGCATTCTTCTACAGATGGGATAGAACTTCATCTTCTCGGTAAACCTTTGAACCACTTTCTCCTTGCCTTCCTGTACTAACTTCTTTTCCAGGAATCCTCTCCAGGATGCAGACAATTTCTCTCCGGAAGCAGACGTGGAGCTGGCTTGTGACTTTTTCAATGGCAACGAGACGGACATTCGCAACCAGGACAACACGGGGTTGATGCACGTGAGATCCAATAACCGGACGATCGAGCTCTTCAAGTACTGGGACAGGCACGCCAAGTTCTACTACCACATCCACGACCAGGAAGTCTTCGACAGGATCAAGCTCCACGCCGAGTTCCGGGCCATAGGAGCCAAGATCCGGTTCATGCCAACGGAGGTGTTCAGTGGGTTTTGCGAGCCAGCCAGCGGCATGGAAAGAGTTTGCACCATTCATGCCAACTGCTGCCAGGGCCTCCGCTCCAAGCTTGCGGATTTGCAGCTCGTCCAAGAGGACTGGAACCATTTCATGCGGACCAGGAACAGAGCAAATCGGCCCAAGAGGTTTCGAGCTCCGAGGACATGCCTCAAGGGATGCTTCTCGGCCTTCACGTCGAAACCGTGCTACAGGTCTTGCTACACAGACGTTTGAATGTTTCCTGGATGCCAACTTAAACTTGTTCGATGGGACTAGGAAAACTTGTTTTCATCAGATTTTCAATGAGTTCATGTAAGTGCATAATGCTTCCTATTTTGCGAATTGCCAGTTTTCACCCTCATTCATACAGTGATTTGCAGCTCAGCCGGGGAGTTGCAAAGTTAGCTCTGAAGCCAGCTTGCTTGTTTCTCTATCAGGCCGACCGAGTTTTGATCCGGTGGAAGGCTGGGCTTGCAAAACTGCGAAGGGGATGAAACGAACAGCAACTGGATGCCCCGGGCACATCCAGCAGAGAATGGGATCGTCTTCCGAAAGGCTCCAAGGTGCTCATGGACATCTGGCAATCGGAAGAGATCCAAAATACTGGCCTAACCCAGAAGACTTTCGTCCTACCGTGTAGCTGGCTAATGCCTCTTTCAGGACTGCGTGCATGTAAGGCAAGCCGGGGACATCTGAAGGCCTTAAGAGACGCTTGGTCCCAATTGCGTCTTGGATTTCTTCATGCGGTTTTTGCATGACCAAGGGGTTCTGAATTATTTCTGCCATCGCCCAGTACAGCTCCCGTCATGCTGTCAATTCAGCTGCAACCAGATCAAGAACTTTGTGTTTACTTACAGTGAGCAGGACCATGTCTGAGAGATTATTATCAGCAGCGTCTTGCAGAGACAGAAGCACATCCGTCCAGTCCTTGGGAATGAATTCCTGGCCCGAGGATTCAATCTCGAGTTTGCAACTTTGGCATCAGATCGTCCCTTATTCTCTGGTTCACTCCATGGAGATCAAGACAATCAAGTGGCGGTATGAACTTCCCGACATTGATGCTCAGGGTCTGCTTCTCAATCAGGCTGATCAAGTCCAAATAGAACCTGGCAGAACGCACCAGAGACAAACTTACCTATCAATTCTGTGAGTTTGATGACTTTGGAGGCGGTGGAAGATGTCCAACATCTTTGACTATGAGCTCCATTTCAGATTCTTGGTAACCAGTAGCAGCATCCAACCTGGAGTGCTTCCAGAACCGTAAGGAGTAAGCATAACATCTTTCCATCTGAAGTTGAAGTTGAAGTTTTGGTTTTTCTTCCACTAGATAATTGAGGTGTATGAATAAGAGGCTGTGCCATGAGAGAGGAGTGATTTTGTAATGGTTATGAGTGTATGGAATATAGAAAGAGAATATATAACATGTGCATATCAATTAGCCCAATATGAACATATGAAATATAGAAAGGGAATATAAAAAATGTGCATATCAATTACCCCAAAACCCCTAATTTATATATAAGAGTAGATTGAAATCAATTTAACAACTATCAAAATCCCATTACATTAATATTAATATACAGCATCATAGCTATACATTTGGCCGTAATATTATCCCTTCTTTTCGAAATAATGGAAGACCATCAACGTTCCTTTATAGATGGGTTGGTGTTATAAATGTGACTTTGGGTATTAAAAAATATTTGTCAAACAATCTTTACAGACATTTTTTCCTTACTGGCATGACGGCAGAAGGTTGGTACTGTTGATTCTTTTTATTAGCCTCTTTTGTCCAAGTGTTAGTAAATTAGACTTAGCATCTGTACTTGGCCGGATAAGCATAAGGACGGAATTTTTAAGTGTCTATTTGGCCAAACATACTTGGCCCAACTTTTTAATTTTATTTTACTCTATCTTGCACTAACTTGGCAAGAACCCTTACTTATTGAGATTGGTCCTTCAATATCGCTGGATGATAGTTTATCGTGTTTGCCAAACACCCTCACTATCATGCCATCTATGTTAGTTTCATTTTGGTTTCAAATGTTATTTATGGAAAGTGTCTAGATTTGCTCATTTAGCATATTTACGGAATGTAAAGATCAGCCTAAACACAATGGTGTTTGATTTTATGGGACTTTTTCCATGATTGATGGCTTATATATGCAATGGGATTTCTTACATCAATACACTTCCAAAATCAATATCAAAAGCATCTATGTGCAAAATGAAAGGTCAAGTGATATGTCAAAACCAAAGAAGTCATTAATAACTTTTTTGAAATCCATGAATGCCCACTCACAATCCACAGATCAAATGAAAGATAACATTGATGACTTTAGCAACACTCGCAATGGTGAAATGTGATAAAAAAGATGATTCACAAAATGACTAAAATATTGTATCTTGCCTAAGAAGCATTGTATATCATTTACACACTTCAGAGTAAGGAACTTTAGAATAGCCACAAGTTTGTCATGATCAATTTGCAAACCCTCACGAGAAATACGGTATCTAAGATAAATCGTGCCCTTGGACCTAAACACGCATTTCGACTGTTTCAACTTTAAATATAACCAATCCAACACTTTACAAATATTATGGATCAAGACATCATTAATGAAGGCAATAGTCATCTCTAATATATCGTAAAGAATTTTGTCCATAATCTGCTGGAAAGTCTAGAGCATTGTTTAAACCAAATAGCATCACCAAAAACTCGTACAAACCAAACAATGTACCAAAAGCAATCTTAGGAATTGTCATGAATATAACTTTGCCATAACTACCTTCAATTAACTTCACAAACAATTTTAATGATTGTGTCTCACCAGCACCTCGCGGCAAGCTTTTCAAGTTTGTCACATTCTCCCTCTCTTGTCACCATCAGTAAACCATGAACTTGACTATATTATGCAGCCTTAGGTCAACCTTAGCTTCCCAAAAACCATGTCTATGAAAGTGTAGAACAGTTTGTGCAACTTGGTAAGTGACTTCCAAAAGGTGAGACACGATGAGTGCCTCAGTATGATGACTGTGGTGGTCGTCACTCTCCATAACTATGTGACTGTTGCGATTCTTGGTAAGTATGTAACGCTTCCCGGTATCGTGGCAGTGGCACCACCCAAAAATCTGGACAATAGAGGAACTTGGACCTAGGAAAGAACCCTTTCGTCACCTTGAGATTCTCATCAAAGCATCCATTTCCCTTCTCTTCTGCAACTCATCTGACGTCTTGCAACAATGGGAAACGATATGAGAAAGGTAAGCACAAAAAAAGAGGAGGAAAGCTATAAGCTTTCACCTCAGAATACCTCTTTAATTGAGCTCGACAAGTATAACAGCCTGACCCAGCCAACCAAGTCTCAAATCAGACCACTCCTCGATTGAACCACCAGGCCAATCTTCCATGTTTATTCTTGGACAGTAGCCACTTTGTCTTTGAGATAAGTACTTGACAAGCTCCTCTGAACTTGCATTCTTCACCAATTCGGCACAATCTTCGTTTGCCAAACTGTGGAGGTCATAATACAGATCCTGCTCCTGCTCAATATCGGACAGCTGCTCAAGAACACGGCTCATCCACATACCCTCTTTTAGAAGACGTTCGGATTGCGTCCGAGTTGATTATGTCCACACATTCCTGAAGCTCTGACAGAAGTTCCACAACTTCCCATCTCCTGTCATACCTGGATGTAGCGATCCACTCCCAGTGCTCTTTATGACTGCATTGCCCAAGAAATTCCTTCACCCTATCCAATACATGGGCAAGGCGCCTCAATGCCGCAACTGGGAGTGTGCATAGTGGGAATCTGGCATTTTGTATCTGCTTCCACATGGAGCAGTATAGGGCATGTTGATTGCATGCCAGAAACAGCAGCCTGCACAGACAAAGGATACGCTTTGGCACAAGCTTAGAAATCGCATCGATCGACCTCAGTATGTCCTCCATAGCTCTCTGAAACCTAAATTTGACCATAGAGAACCTACGAAACTCCTTTTATACGTGGCCTATGCCCTTTTCCAAACTCTTTCATATAAGTTCCTAAACCATGAAATATTTTCAGAATATTCTAGTATCTGGCTTTGACTTGGTATATGTAGCACTGTTAGAGATGGATGCAGATCAGCAAGTCCTTACTGTATGGTGAGTTTTGACGGGCAGCAGGTCAAGACCCAAGTACGACACAGGACTCTGAATCCGGAATGGAATGAGACCCTGGATCTCAATGTTTAGGGGGATGCATTGCAGCGAAGCCATCTCTGTTCTGAATTACACGAATTGGCGTTCTCTGAGGAAAATCAAGATAAAGGGTAGTGACGTTCCGCATCGTTCAGCTGGGCCTTCCGATTCCGAGCAGCGAGAGTACCCGCTGAAGATCAGCTTGGGCTGCATCGAGATCATGGAGAGAGGTTCGTTGACACTCAAGCTATGGTGGAATGGCCTGGTTGACCATCAAGAACATCCTTCATTTCGGGTTCGAATCCCTGCACCACAAATTCACAGCGTCGAGCATGAAGCTGAACTCGATAAGATCATGACGAACATAGATCAGACTGCAAGTGCTGTCGGAGTCCATAAGGAACAGTGCTTGCTGTTGCGTTTGGTTTGCAAGGCTAGCGTTGAAATGGCAAGAGGGTATGCAGGCAGTAAGCTCTTCTTAAGGAGGCTAAGACAATTCATCAGGAAAGCGAACGGGCTGATTTGAGAGTGTTCCAAGCTTGAGGAGCATTGGGAGTGGCTTGCGGCTGTGAAATACAGCAGGAAATTGGAAGTCAAGGAGATCGTTGAGGAACTTCATTTCATGTGCGGGCTCATTGGCGGAAGTCGCATTCAGATTTTGCCGCCAAATTTGCATGTAGCATTGAAAGCCGCACTGAAACAACAGGCCTAATGTGGGAATTTTAGAGGTCACTATGCTGAATACATACTATAGAGAGTAAATTCTTCAGAGCTGCCCGAATTGAATTTGGAGAATGTGAGTGTTCATTTCGGGGAAATGCTCGGTAGAGGAAACTTTGGTGTTGTTCGTAAAGGAACGTGGCATCAAAGGCTAGTTGCAGTCAAGGAGTTTGATCATCTACCACCAGAACTGCGCGCACTATCAAGTATACAGGCTGCTCCTCACATTGTTCAAACCATCAGCTACTACAAAAAGGTTAATGAAAGCTGTACCCACTTGGTCATGGAGGTAATGAGGATGGATCTAAAAGAGTATGCAAGCAAGAAAAAAGGGCTCATGCACTTGGAACTGGTTGAGATGCTGCTCCAGATTACCAAGGGCCTCGAGTTCTTGCATGGAAATGACATCGTGCATAGAGACCTCAAGCCAGAAAACGTTCTAATCGATTTCACTGATGAGGACGACTCCAGTAGGGACGAGTATTTTCATGGCCCCAGAAGAAAGGGTGAGAGCATGTACTCAAGATCAGTGGACCTTTACAGCCTTGGAAAGACATTCTCCCAGTTGGTCTTGTCATAGCCTGCCATCAGGAAGCCAAAAGCAGAGCTGGAGGCTCTGATATGTCAATGTTGTCACAAGCCATCCCAAAGACCGGTTGTAAGTGATGAAGTCATTACGTGACATTTTGCGCTTCAGTCTTGTAGGCGGAAAAACCTGCCATACACAAAGCATATATGGGCATTTTTAAATATGGCAACTGGATGTATTTTTTGTTTTTAATTGCTATAAGAGCAATTTAAACGTATAATATTTTTGTTGTGGGACATGCCATGTATTCATGGGGCATTGACATTTTAGACTGCCATGCAAGTTTGATACCACTTCATTTCAAATAATATAATATCACTACAAATTTAGTAAATGTTTTTTTTTTCATTCTTGCTTTTTTTCACTTTGATTTGTGAGTTTTTTTTTAATTGTGACTTCTCTCTTCTTTCCTTTACACATATTCAACTATGTCATTTGCCTCTCATTTCTCATGAAAGAGCACTTGTATTTCTCACATAATAGCACCCTTATTTCTCACACAAGAGCACACCTTTTGGCTATGTTCATTTTAGCAGCTTGGAGGTAGGCCTCCCATCCCTTAAGGCATGATATTCCACAGGCTATGGAATATTCTTGTAATATTCCTGTGGTTTGGAGCATAATACCACAATTGTGCACTAATTTAGGCTACATAGTGCTTAAAGTGTCACAATAAGGGCATTAGGCAAAGACACAAAAGCTTGTTTTGGCTGCTTGAGTGCTATGGTTTTACAATAAACAATTGAATCATATAGTAGCTATAGAACATTAGTTCTATCAATTTCTCAATCTTAATCACACATATAGAGTTTTTGGCATTACAATGGTTTATTTTGCTACGACATTTTACAAAGTGATTGCATAAACTTTTCTTTCTAGGGCTTTTGCTTTTTGGTTTAAGCTTTGTAATCATTATAGTGAGTCTATTGTGGGGAGTGTAGATTATTATAACACAATATTTGTATGTAAGTAATTGATTTATGCCAATTCTTCTCTAATGCATGTGGTAATGTATGTGGTTTCTATTTTAGATTCTTTTCATGGCTAAAGAACTGAGAGTTTTGTAATAATTTGAATGACATACACTTTGGTACACTGCTGTAGTGCGGTGATTTGCTAACTTTTTGGGTTCAAAATCTCATATTGTTTTGTTAATGTTAATACACTTTTAGGTAAATTGCCTATTAGTATGGCTTAAATTTTGAGAATGTGGTCCTTCATCTCATTTATTTTTCAAAGCATTGGGAATTGGGCTGTCATTTATGTTAGGTGAGGATAGTGAGATGATATACTTTACATGAGAGGATACCAATATATTTATATCATAATATATATACCTCCCCACATTTACACTTTTGTGGCCTTTTTTTATTATAGGAAAAAAATTCATGCTCTATTAAATCGGGAGCAAGGAATTCTTATACATGGCTTAGTGGCAATATTTACTTACACATAACATCAAAATTAGAGATTATGTCAACCTCTTTTCTTCCAACACAATGATTTTACATGTATGGGTGTTTCCATATAACCTTACTCTATTTCAAATCATAAAGCTAATAGTACAAGTAAAAGATGACCGCAAGAAGGTGAAGAGGGAGTGGCAAAGGAAGATCTCACTACCATAGAGATTTACCTTGCAAAGAAAAAATAAAATTTTAAAATTGCTTTTAAATCAAAATCAAAATCTACATAAATTAATGAAAAGAAATATTTTTATTTTTAACATTTTATAATATACATATGAATACTCTAAGTATCTATAAACTTTTAGGAATATTCAATTACTCTAATGTTCTTAATAATCTCATTAAATTTAAAGAAAAAGATTTAACTTAAAATATGTTTATTTAGATGAGTATCCCACTATTGCTATTTCTGTATGTGAAAGTTCAGTATTGAAGTTGATGCATGCAATACCAAAATCGGTGAGTTTCAGGACAAACTGCTCTCAAAAAATATCATTATTGATATTAAAATTTTGGAAGAATATATAAGTGACAAAATTTTCTTTTAGTTATTTAACCACACTTTCAACTACTTTTAAGTGTCTTAATTATAACTTTCACATATCTTCATAATAACTTAGGGTATTTACTAAGACTTTATATAACTTCAAAGCCATTTTGACTTACTTCATTAGTTATTTAAAACCATCTATATCTGCAATATATTTTAACTTGAAAAAAGGTAATTACTAATATTTGCTAACTCATTGAAATACATTCTAAATTAATCTTTTTTGCAACAGAATAAAAAAGAAAGGAAAGCTTCCACCAAGTAAACTTAAATACTTTATAAAAAATGAACACTATCTTAGTTTTTATTTGAGCTATAATTAATTTAATTATTATGTAAAAGGCCAAAATTAAAAAGTTGAATATAAATATTTTAAAAGGCTTTATGAAGTAAGAAACTTTACTCTTAAAAACATCAAAAAATGAAAAACAAATTGTACAAATTATCTAATGGAAGGAAAACCAAAACTTCAGTTTTGAATGGAAAAATGTTATATACTTGCTCTTTATGGTCCTGGAAGAACCTGAAGATGATCACATCTCTGCACTTTCTCACTCCAAGCTGGATGCTGCTGTTGCTTACTAAGAAAGCTCATGGTCAAAGATGTTGGACGTCTTGCCACCACCTCCAAAGTCATCAAACTCAGAGAATTCATAGGTAAGTTTATCTCTGGTGTGTTCTACCAGGTTTTATTTGGACTTGATCAGCCTGATTGAGAAGCAGACCCTGAGCATTAATGTCGGGAAGTTCATACCGCCACTTGATTGTCTTGATCTCCATGGAGTGAACCGGAGAATAAGGGACGATCTGATACCAAAGTTGCAAACTCGAGATTGAATCCTCGGGCCAGGAAATGATTCCCAAGGACTGGACGGATGTGCTTCTGTCTCTGCAAGACGCTGCTGATAATAATCTCTCAGACACGGCCCTGCTCACTGTAAGTAAACGCAAAGTTCTTGATCTGGTTGCAGCTGAATTGACAACATGAAGGGAGCTGTACTGGGCGATGGCAGTCATGCAAAAACCGCATGAAGAAATCCAAGACGCAATTGGGACCAAGCGCCTCCCCCGGCTTGCCTTACATGCACGCAATCCTGAAAGAGGCATTAGCCAGCTACACGGTTCCTTGGAAAGCGTTTAGGACGAAAGTCTTCTGGGTTAGGCCAATGTTTTTTATCTCTTCCAATTGCCAGATGTTGATTCGGGAGATGATCCCATTCTCTGCTGGATGCAGGATGTGCCCGGGGCATCCAGTTGCTGTTCGTTTCATCCCCTTCGCAGTTTTGCAAGCCCAGCCTTCCACCGGATCAAAACTCGGTGGGCCTGACAGAGAAACAAGCAAGCTGGCTTCAGAGCTAACTTTGCAACTCCCCGGCTGAGCTGCAAATCACTGTATGAATGAGGGTGAAAACTGGCAATTCGCAAAATAGGAAGCATTATGCACTTACATGAACTCATTGAAAATCTGATGAAAACAAGTTTTCCTAGTCCCATCGAACAAGTTTAAGTTGGCATCCAGGAAACATTCAAACGTCTGTGTAGCAAGACCTGTAGCACGGTTTCGACGTGAAGGCCGAGAAGCATCCCTTGAGGCATGTCCTCGGAGCTCGAAACCTCCTGGGCCGATTTGCTCTGTTCCTGGTCCGCATGAAATGGTTCCAGTCCTCTTGGACGAGCTGCAAATCCGCAAGCTTGGAGCGGAGGCCCTGGCAGCAGTTGGCATGAATGGTGCAAACTCTTTCCATGCCGCTGGCTGGCTCGCAAAACCCACTGAACACCTCCGTTGGCATGAACCGGATCTTGGCTCCTATGGCCTGGAACTCTGCGTGGAGCTTGATCCTGTCGAAGACTTCCTGGTCGTGGATGTGGTAGTAGAACTTAGCGTGCCTGTCCCAGTACTTGAAGAGCTCGATCGTCCGGTTATTGGATCTCACGTGCATCAACCCCGTGTTGTCCAGGTTGTGAATGTCCGTCTCGTTGCCATTGAAAAAATCGCAAGCCAGCTCCATGTCTGCTTCCGGAGAGAAATTCGAGAAGGGATTTCGCAGCCACAAGACGTCTGCATCCTGGAGACGATTCCTGGAGAAGAAGTTAGTACAGGAAGGCAAGGAGAAAGTGGTCCAAAGTTTTACCGAGAAGATGAAGTTGTATCCCATCTGTAGAAGAATGCTCAGGAACGATATTTTCTTCCTTGTCATTTTCAAGTAGTCCCGGGTCATGTACGGCTTCTCTGCTGAAAAGTCCACGCCATTGCTCTCGAGGAGGATGCAGTGCGGATGAGCTTCCAGGCATTTCTTGTGCGCAGATGGATCCAACGTGAAGATCAGCAGCGTCGGAAGAAGGCGGATCGTATCGTCACCGTCTTGGAAGCTAGCCAGGAAGTAGGATAGCAGTTTTGATGCCCAAGCCTTATTCAAAGGAGTCACGATGACAGTCTTGTTAAAAGCAGCTTCCTTCAGCACAGTTTGAAGATTGCGAAACTCGTCCGCGGTCTGAAAAAATAAAAAAAAGGAAAGAAAGAAAACAGCAATCAGTCGAATAGAAGAGGATTTAACTTACCAAGCTGTTGATGCTATCAGCGGCAATCCAGGGTAACAGTAGCATCCGAAAGGCCGCACTCGTAGGCCAGCTGCCTGTTGTACCACTGTGGCTCCAGAGAGAAGTCAAGTTGTAGACGCCGAAAATATAGAACAGAACAAGCAAGCCCGGTCTGCTACGGCACCTCATCACTGGAAAAAGAAAAAGAAAACACGAAACGGTTGTAACTTGAGGAAATCACAGCCATTGATCCGGGTAACGAAAATGCTTTCCCCCCCATCTTATTTAGCTCGTGTGCATTCGCTCTGAGACAGCCACTCAAACCTTCCTCAGCAAAAATTGGCTTGAATGGAAACGTTACCGTCTCCTTACCCATCACCGCGGTTTTGTACAGTATGCTGCTCCATATACTACTAACACTGCTATATTACTGCGCTCGAGCTTAAGTAGGAAGCAAAGGTTGTCTGTCATCCAGTATACCGACTTTAAGGTTTGCCTGTTAGCACCGGATGTAAGTATACATAGCAAATAATATTGAAGTTCATACCTGTTCACCAGCACCAGCAGTCATATTGATAAACGCGTCATCCTTGGGCCTAAAGGAAAAAAGTTAGAATGCACAAATGGAGGTCAAATATAAAGGTTACCTCGTGTAAGTGTTATGCTTGTCAACGAACGTGTCCATTTGATTGTCAAGCTTTTCGTCCTTCGTTTTGCTTAGTGCCGAGAAGAACTGTTACATTATTATGTTAGCAGAGTATTTGCAATAGAGCTACGAGAATACCTGGTGCATAGAAATTATAACAATTGATACTCCTAAGACAAAGTTGATTGTCAGTTTGTGCCCGAATAAGGCGGCAGAAGCCAAAGCCGTAAAGATTGTTGCAACAGTAGAAGAGTACTTTTTCAAGATTGCATCTGGAAAAACGCACCTATAGAAACGCCACATCAAAAGTTCAAGACTTACCAGCATATTTTAAAAAGAAGCAAGAGAGTATTCCTTGCGCTGCGTTGTTGAAGATTAGAAACATTGTTGCCCGAGAGTGGCCCTTGAAAAGATTAAGCCCATTCCCAGCTGACGAAGCGCATATGGATTAAGAAAAAGAAAAAACAGATAGAAAGTAAAGGCCATACCACTAAAATCAGCAGTAACCAGAATCGCTAGAAAGTTGAACATCGCTCCATAACTGTAAAGAAACAGGTTCTGCAAAAAGAAACAGAGAGAAAAACATTTACAAAAACTACGTGTAGCACACGCACCTGAAGATGAACACTTGTCTCGAACTGACTCTTAAGGGCGTATTCATTGAACACGGACGCCATGGATGGCACAGTGACCTGTAACGGAGATCGTAGATTTAGCAAACAGCACAGCATGCATAGAAAATCTGACTTACAAAAATCAAGGTGTATACATATGCAATGGATTGAAGCGGAACGACGACCGTTGTCCCAGTTGGCGTCGTATGCAGCTGATTCACACTGATACCAATCAGTAGCAAAGCAAGTGCCTCCCACTGCTTCCACAAGTTAGAACACATGAAGAGCAAAATGCACGAAGTTTCACCTGTAAAACTGAAAACCGGCGTCTCATGATCACTTTGAGAAGCAAGGCAATCATCAGCACCTACAATAAAATACTCATCACAAGAACAATAAGAAGAAAGAAACAACATGTCTCTAACCTTAAGGTTACTCAGCATCTTCACAGTCGCTGGATTAAAATAGAGCTGCAAGAAAAAATCAGAACATAGTAGGCACTTGACAGAAAAAAGAAACGAAGAAACCACGCGAAGTTACCTGCATTGCGAACTTGAGGTAGTTGTTAACTGCGTAGAGGGCTGCTGGAAGTGCAAGCAAACGATTTGCACGGGCAGCCTGGGAGCAAATGCATAGAGTGAGTTTCAATCAAAGAGGATAGAAGACGAATTAAAAACCTGGAAAATTACTCGAGGACTCAGGAGCGATCTCTCGCCAGCTCTTTGCTTGCGTGCCTGAAAGTACTCTTCAATACAGAGAAGAAGAGAACCCCGGGCGTTTCTCACCTGGAAAACGAGCATACAAATCGCGAAGACCACCTTGGTCATTTCCGTGAGGAAATTCACGCTAATCGGGCTAAACAAAAACTTCCCATCTACTTTGGACATGTACACTAGGATCGGCTGCAAAGAACACCAGATCAAACGACATAGATCAAATTCTACCCCACAAAAGAATGATGGAGAATTTCTTACCTGTAGCGCAATGAGCATACAATCAAACGCTACAAGAAGAATGCTGAGGCCCCGGAACCGCGACGCCTGGTCAGAGTGATGCCGGTCATACGCCTTTGAGATCGAGCGAACCGTAGGCGAGGCATTCCCCAGCTTGCCGCCGCAGCGATGACACTCGAGCATTCCGTTCTTCGTCATCATCCGGAGCAGGATCTAGCAGATCCTAGCGCAATCCAGCATCGCGTCGAGCTACCCCGGCGAAATTGAGCTCTCAGATCTGGAGCTCCTCGTTACCAAAAACCCTAGAACGCCTATTAATCTAGGGCATCAAATTTGCGACGAATATACTGTTCATAAATAAGAGCCAATCATATGCGGCCACGTGCCATTTAACATTGAGTTTGTTTGTCAGAGCTGTGCTCGATGCGCGCGTCTTAGTCTCCTGTGAAATCCAAAGAGCTCCGCCGAAGAAGAAGACGATGACGATCTTAGCTCGTCCTCCTGGAGCCTCTCCGCGACGATCCTATCGAGTTCTTCCTGCTGCCTTCGCGATTCTAAATCGATGGGAGTGGCGCTGGAGCTGCGATCGCTGCTGCGCCGGGAAGGAGCTCTAAATGGTGCTGCCACCCTCCTAAAGTTTCCAATCGGCCGGCTTCTATCGACCGAAACTTGGCGAGAATTTTGGTTGCTTCGCTGCGCTCGGGAAGTTCTTTCATCTTCTTCTTCCCTCTTGGCTTGTGATCTCTTGGCTGTCTCGTCCGGGAACAAGATCTGGATCGTGTTCCACAAGACGACGTTGATCGCTCCTTGCTCTCTGCATTAAAGCTTTTTTCTCTTTTCACAGAAAACAAAGGAGCTGCTTACTTTATAGCTTGCCGACACTTTGGACAGCGCAAGCCACACTTGCTGACCGCGGACTGTAAGCAACTCCGGCAGAAACTGGAATTTGTGACAGAAGAGTGATCGAATCTTTAGAGTTTCTGAAAGAAAACAATAGCTACCTGTGACCACAGGAAGTTGTCGATGGCTTAAAACATACATCCAAACAAACCTGTGAAAGCTCAAAGAAACTTAGCGTGTAGCATGAAGGAGGATGTAAGAACCACTTACGGCACAAGAGAGCTCGTCTCTAAGCTGGTCCAGACAAGCTGGTCTAGCCGCTCCACCTTGTTCCTTGTCTTTGTCGCCTTGGTCTAACATCAGAGAAAAAGTAGAAGAAAATTTAGAACCAGAACAGCAACCTGCGATGTTGTACCTGATTTATCAGTGCCAATCTCGTTCTTGACACTTTCCTTCTCTTGTGAAGCTAAAGAAGACCAACAAGATCATTTTGTAAGCAAATAAAGCGTAAGAACTTACTTCCGGATCTTCCATCCTGTCCGACTCTGTCGATTTTCTTTTGCAAGTTGCCCACTCGAGCACCATCTGATAGAAATAAAAAAATTCTAACCAAACCAAGCCCAAGAACTTACTTCCATCCTCCCCGACTCTATCGATTTTCTTTTGCAAGTTCCTCACTAGAGCACCATCTGATACAAAAAAAAAAGAGTGTGTAGAACACGAAGGAAAAAAAAAACCGAGAAAAACTCGAAGTACCTCCACCATCATGTATCGTAAGTCTCTCTAAATTCACATCCGAGCTATCAATCGGTCGGCGAGGCTTCCTGTGCCTAGAAACATGCCAAAAGAAAAGAAAGGAGATCAACTAAAGAGAAGAAACGAAACTTACACTCGATTCAAACTGGCTGGAGTAGTTGCTTGTCCGGGGGTTCTCACATCCCTCTTTCGATCTCCTCTCTCGCCGCTGCTCTTGTCTGGCGTCGCCGCCGCCTCGCAATCCCACACCGCCAGCAGGGCCTCGTCGTCCCATCCCGCCATCGCCGCGGCATTTCTAAACCCTGGACTCAGATCCACAGCCTGCGAGACAGATCCTTTCTCTCCCTGCTGTTGCCGGATCGAGTAACTTCCCTCGCGCACCTGGATTTCTTCTTCGTCAGACGAATCGATGATGACGATCACAGCGCCACCGCCGTCGCCGCCGCCTCCTTCCCCCAAAGAACCCATTTCACAAGTGATAGAATATACCCTAAAGAGATTCGCATATTAACGGTCATGTTGGCAAATTTCACCATAGTACACTGTTATCGCTTTCAGCTTGTCATTTACAAAATTCTTCTCGATCTGGAAGGAAAATAAAAATCGTTTGATCAGTCCAAAAGATTAGGAGAACATGTCTAGAGATGTACCTCGAACTCCACTGGCGGATCGAAAAGACACGAAAGCTCTTTGAGCTGCTCGAGATCCACATTCCTGGGAAGATAGAAGGCGATGTTGGATGCGACCCTTTGCGCCGTGTTGAAAAGAGTGAATCTGAAAAACTTTGATAAGCAAGCTAAAGATTGAAATCGATATGATAATCACTTACCCATCCTTTGGCTGAAGCATTGATATATCGTAGCTTGTGTCTTTTAAGTACTCTGGACCACCCCAAGGTGGAGATAGAAATATAACGTCTGCCTATGAGAGAACTGGAGGTAATGAAAGAAAAGAAACGAAAACGAAGAACCTTGAGACTCGGTGCTAGTTGGAAAAAGTCGCCAACAACAAAATCAATGCGATGAGACACTCCATAAATCTCCGCGTTGTGCCTGGCATACGCGATCTTCATGGGATCTTTGTCAATAGCAATAACATGCTCGCTCCTGTGACAAAAAAAAGGAAGCAAGATCTGTGTGAGCCCGCAATAAACTCGGTTTGAAAACTCCCACCTCAAAGCGAACTGAATGGTGTTACCGCCAACTCCAGCGAAAGCATCAATCACCACCGGAGAGGAACATCGCATGGCCTGGTGCTTGGCAATCACCTCAGGTGTCACAGAAAACCATCCCTCTTCGTCCATTTTGATACCTTCGTCGAACTTTGAGAAGAGGCTGTACCTTTGCCACCAGTACTTCGCAGTTTGGAGGCCGATTCCAGCTTCTCGCAGCTCTTTGGTGATTTTTGTTCTCCTTCGTGACTTCACAACGATATTTTCCACCTTTGAGAGCTCTGATACTGAAATGCTCTCAAGCCTAAAGACAAGAAAGGACTCAGAAGTTAGACGAAGAACGGAGGACTCACTTGACTGTGGTTTTGGTTACGATGGCCATATTATCCTCGTCCATCGCATCAGCACTGACCGCATTTTCGTTTTCCTTGTCCATCGTACCAGCACTGGCCGCATTTTCGTTTTCCTCCTCAAGAACTTGAGACGTATCAAAGTTTGCGTAGTCCTCAAATCCTTCCGGAGCATCCCAAGTCGTTTCCAAGGTCTCGCTGTTATAGTAGTAGTAGCGACTGTAGTAGTCATCCCAAGCAGGCACCCAGACACTCCTTGTGTCTCCCTTACATTCTACGCTTATCTCGTTCTTCTCGGCATCATCAGCAATCTTCAGTGTTTTCTTTACCTTGATCCTCTTCTTCTTCTTGAATTTTGGTTTCTGCAACACACACACAAAAAAAAAGGAAGAAGATATCAGCCACGAATTTTTCATGAATCTAGACAAGTCTACTTGAACGCCATCCTAGAAAAAAAATTACCCATATGAGACACCACGGCCACTTAAACAACCTCATTGCCTACGATGAAAGAGGAAGGCAGTCCCAAAGCAGCTAGCTCCGCTAAAAGCTCCTCCTCCAATGCCAAGTCTGAGAGAACAAAATAATTCCTTCAAGGAGTAAGAGGCAAGAAAGAACAAGCATCCAAACCTTCTTCTTCCTCTTCTTCAATCAAGGAATTTTCCTGGGAAAAAAATCGTCAACAAAGCCTCAAGCAATCACGAATCTAGATAGAGTACCTCGAAATCCTCATATTCTTCATAATCTGCTTGCTCTTCAGTACCATCGTGCAATCCATAGATCAATCCATCATCCCTAGGAGAAGAAGAGAAGAAAATCGATGAGAGGCAAAGAAATAGGTCGATCGATCACCCACACCAAGTGGATCTCCGTGATCGGCAGCAGCGCCACAGCCCCGCCTCCTCCTTCCTCCTGCGCCATCGCTTAAACCCTAAAACCTATCACAGGATATTCCCGCCCAAGGAATATTCCTCTGGGATATAGCGCCTAGTTTCACAAGGCTGGGATTTGATGGCCGCCATAGCCCAACTCTCGCTGAGTAGCGCCGCCCTATCCTCGCATTCCTCGCGCGATTTCGAGTTCTCCAAGAATGCACCTAGGAGGAAAGATTTTGGCAGCGGCAGGAGGGATTTCGCGGCGGATCAATCGCGCCGCGCAGCGCCGCCGCCAATCGGCGCCGCCAAGAGGAAGTGGAAGGATCCATTCCTCTTCAACGAGGAGGATCCCGACCTGGTCTGGGGGAATTTGTTCACGGAGGGCGGGAGGCAGCCGGAGCAGGAGTACATCCCGCCGCTGGATCCCAAATCCAAGTCGGGGTTTCGCAAGGTTCCAAAGGGCTACACGGCGGAGATCCGGCCCCTGGCGGCCAAGGTGAGAGACGAGGTGCGCAAATGCCTGTGCCTGGTGGCGGGGGGAGTGTATGAAAATTTGCTCTTCTTCCCAGTGATCGAGCTGCTCAAGGATAGATATCCAGGCGTGGAGATTGACGTGATCGCGAGCGAGAGAGGCAAGCAAGTGTACGAGATGAACAAGAATGTGTCGAGAGCTTGGGTGTTTGACATCGATCAGCAGTTCATCAAGCCTGCGCTCTACATGGAAATGCTCACGATGGTTAAGGTCTGTAGGAAATCTTTCACTATTTTCTCTGGGTGGCCTTGCGCTCTAGGTAGCCTTTTATCTTTTTGTCATGCATTTACGTGATCGTCTTTGTGACCTTTCGATACTTCTTTGTTCTAAAGTTTTGTTTACTACGTGACTTTGTGAAAGTTTCATGGTTTTTTGCTGCAAGTCTTCGATGTGTTCTTTGATTGAGTTTTGATATTTCAGGTTTGATGCTGTACGAAATAATCGTTTGATCTTTGCAGAACGAGTACTACGATATGATCGTCTCTACGAAACTGGCAGGCATTGGCCACGCCTTGTTTATGTGGCTCACAGACTGCACTAAAAACATTGGTTACATATATCCCGACGTGAACGGCGCTGGAGCTGGACCATTCTTATACGCCGCAGTGGATGCTCCAAGGTTGAATCTAGCAGAAGGTGGTTATCATATGTAAGTTTTCAGAGTCACAGTTTTTACAGTTCTACGACCAAGGATTAGCCTAAAGTTTTTGATGCAGGTATCATGAACTTAATGAAGAGCTTGGGAAGCCCGCCAAAGGCATTCCCAGAATTTATCCTCCTCAATTGACCGTCGGAATATCTTCCAGGCTGAGAGGAGTCATTCTCAAGAAATGGACAGAGGCATCGCTCCGGAGAGGGGAGTTTATTGTCATCCACGGCATAGAGTCAGATTCTGCCGCAACTATGAAGTCGAGAGGGGATTCAGACTCCTTGCTGCCATTGTCAAAGTGGAGCTTGATAGCAAAATCGTTGAGGTACGTCGTTCTCTATTATATCGCCAAGTTCTGATTTCCTGGGAGCTTTTAGCAGTAAAGTTCCTGTGTTCGTTATCCCGCACGAAAAGGAGAGGTCCAAAGTTCAAGAAGTGATCGGTCCCGATGCTCACATCATTTTCATCACCACTCCTGGCCAGGTTTTCCCAAATTTGCGTACTGTCTTTCTTGGTTTCCTAATATTGAAGGCCTTTCGCTTTTTTCTTCAGATTGCAGCACTTATAAATGATTCATTTGGAGTGATCACAACCAACACTGCTGCTGTGCAACTAGCAATATCTGTTAAGAAGCCAACGTAAGTGATGGAACGTTGTGGTGCTTGCTAGACTTGCTAAAGACTGTAATTGTGCTGCAGTGTTGCACTGTTTTCTTCGGATGAGAAGGCTAAGCTGTTTGTTCCCAATCATGCAACTTCTTGTGACTGCATAGCTTCAGATACTGGTAAGCTTCTAGATGTGAGCATGGAAAAGGTTAAGAATGCTATAAACAAGATGGTTAGTATACGTGAAAGAAAAGAAGACCTTGTAAAAACTGTAATATAAAGATCTCTACACCTATATAGTTTTACTTTAGTATATAAAATTTGGAGTTGGAAAATACATATATACATTGGCTACTTGTAAGATTGATTGTAGGCTGATTGTGCTCGCGGAGGGACTAGAGAGCAAGGAGACATCACTGAATCATTCAGAGTAACTTCGGGGGTGCTTCGACAGTGCAGGCATCGGTTTCGTTGCAACCGTAGTGCACGGTGCTGCCAAAGACGAGAAGAGCGATGATCTCTAAATTTTGTGAACCCTTTATTTACTAGAAAAGAAACGTCCCAGTCCCTTACTCTTACGGTCTGATAATCCTGGGGACTGGACGCAAAGAGCCATCAGCTCTGTCCATAGGATCGTGGAAGAACTCCCAGGGGCCATAGCGATCAAAGGCCTCCAAAACGCTCTCCTGGATCCACCGTCATGTTCCAATACGTTCTCCTCGCCTGCCGCCATTCTCTCTGGGTGATGGCCAGTCCTCACCGGTCAGCTTAACCTTGTACACACACACAAGGAGGAGAGATGACAAACTTTCACGGAGAAATTGCAAGCTTTAACGCACCTCGGGTGGGTCTTGAGCTCTCCCGCAAAGACATGCTTTGGATCGGTAGGGGGAATGGAGCTGCAACCCTTATTGCAGTGGCCGGGCAGTCCACACCTCTCGCACTCTCGCGTGTCCCAGCTCCAAGAGTCCCTCCCTGGCTTCGCTTCAAACACGTCTATCATAGCCCGTGTCCGGCAAGGGCTTGCCGTTCATCTTCTCAATGGCCTTGCGCTGCTAAAGGTAGGGGAAACATGGATCAGATCCGGCAGCGCTAACGTCCATCTCGTCGAATCCATGGCAAATTCTAGCGGCGGCAGCCGTGGCGCCTGCATTTCTGGAATGTAAGTGGATTTTGGGGGGATTTGTTGCTCCTTCTTTCTTTAGTCTTCTAGCCGATTGGGAAGTTTTTCTCGTCACGCATGATCTAATTAATTGCGAAAAGAAGAGCAAAACGGGCTATGAATCTTGTGTATTTACCTTGGCGCTGGTGATATCTCCAAACCGGATGAATCCATCCAGGTCTCGTTGATCGGCATACCAGGGCAAGCCGCCCACAACGCAAGTGAAGCCGCCCATGAGTATGCTTTGC
The DNA here is from genome assembly GCF_000143415.4 of Selaginella moellendorffii. NCBI lineage: Eukaryota > Viridiplantae > Streptophyta > Lycopodiopsida > Selaginellales > Selaginellaceae > Selaginella > Selaginella moellendorffii. The sequence goes on from NW_003314277.1 coordinate 1,379,418, forward strand.
AATGCTTTGTCGCTAACCACAGTGAAAATATCGAACACGCTTTCCATGTTCGCATAGACTTTTGCTTTGGAACTCAAACAAACACAAAGAATTTTCAGAACAAGAAAAAGAGCTCTCCTACGCAGAGAGAATTGCCTGAGCAAGTTTCTTAGAAAAGATGGAGTTTTCGATAGATACCTGTGCTTTGTATTTGTCTCGGCAATTTTGTGGCTGCGACCAGGATCTAGGCTGCGAGGTCGGGCATCGAGGACGGCCTCTGAGCTAATTTGTGGGCCGCAAACTCCTTAAGCGTCAGCTGTCGCGTTTGTGCTTGCCAGGCGCTGCTCCACGGCTGCGTATTGCTGCTGGAGCATCACAAACTTGCCGTGTCTCCATTCGATGCTGGCAGTCGGCTTGGATTATGCTGAAAAGATCTTTAGATCTTCGAAGAACAAAAAAGTTAGAAAAGAACCTCAGCGTCTGTTACACGTTGCACATCTCATTCCTTTGTCAAATCTGCTTCAGTTCTGCAATACCCACAGCTAGTAGCTTCGTCATGCAAGAAAAGCAGAATCAATATTTTCTTGTTAGGAAATAAGAGCAACTCACCTTTGAAAATAGGTGCTCAGCAACGCCAAACTGTATTGATATATAAATCTCTCACAGAAACAATGTTGGACATAAAAGCATCCGACTGAGCAATAAACCTCTTGTGCATTTGATACATAACTCTCTCACAAAAACAATGTTTAATATAAAAAAAATTTAATTGAAGTTTATAACTCTGTAACCAATAGAGTTCAACTTTATATAACAATATCAATTTGCTTGTTCACATTTAAAAATAGATGTTTAGCACATAAGAGAACATTCTGGAACAAATATGAAAAATAAAATCAAATAAACACCACCATAATTATTAATGCTACTAATATATTTCTTAGACATGATTAATGTTACTAATATAAATAAAAGATTCAATGTTACTTAGTTCAGTAGGAATAATTTAGAAAAGCCATATAGTCGTCATGAGAAGCCCACTATAAATGGAAATCATTTAGATAAATTTATAATTTTTTCTATCTTATTTGCATAAATTGACATTTGTCTTTTATCATTCGGGTCATCACGAGTAACACATACAAGCTGATGATAGTGGGGACGCCACAAAACTTGACTGCAATTAATGTGAAAAGGATTATAAAAATTAATTTGAATTTGACTTTTAGGAGTAAGTTTTTATATTGTGTGACTTTCAAGCGCTGAAAAATTTACTCTCTGTAATATATATTCAGCATAGTGTCTTTTAAAATTCCCACGTTGGGCTATTGTTTCAGTGTTGCTTTGTCGAGTTGGGTTGCTACATGCAATTCTGGTAGCAAAGTCTGAATGCAACTTTCGTATATATATAAAAAATTTAAATACATTTCTAATTAATTTATTTAATTTATAAAGATATCTTTGGTGTAATGATTTATGAGTTTTGATGAAGAACTAGTTGGCTAAAAGGTGACTAATAATGTGTATTGTGTTGGTTTGTAGTATTCACAAATGATTAACATAAATATGTTTGATTTCTTATGGGTTTATTGATTTGTTATAACCAGCAATTTTCGGAATATTCTTCAGACCTTTTCTTCCCAAGAACCCTAAATTTCGGAATGTTTACTTCCTCTTCTAAAATTTGAATGGAGGTATATGCAGAGAAAGATGCGTGGGCTCCGAGATTTGAATTTTGAATTACTGGCTAATCCCTGGGCGGGGAATATTCTCGGCTATTTGTCTAGGGTAAGAGCGGAGAGAGGAATGCTTGATGCGGCAAAGCGGTTGGAATCGGGTTTGGAGGTCCGTGAAATCTCGGCCTAGAGGTCGCGCGGCACTGGAATCGCGGCGGCGGAGCTCGGATCTCTCGCTCCAGGGGTTAGGGCACTAGAAGAAGCAGGCATGGCAGCTGAGGTCTTTGTGAGGAAAAAGACGCGGTGAGGAAGCTGGATCGAACGGCCGCCAGCATTTTTCGCCCGCTGCGCTGCGATCCATGGCATCGGTAGATCCTAGTGAATCCAAGGCTGTCGTCGTCGGGCTTGAAAGGAAGGGTCTCAAAAGAAAGCTGGCTGAGACGTCTTTGGCTCAGGAGCCGCAAGATGGTCCTGGAACTAGACTCTTGTCCGACGCCGAGGTTTTGCTCGAGACGCTCAATACGAGCACGACGTGGAGGGAGAACGATCGCTTCGCAGCTCGTCAGGCGGCCCATGCTCTAGCAGAGCTTGCAAAACACGGTAAGAACTCGATGTTCTTTCTCGTGTTTTTTCATCCAAGATTTTTTCCTGTTTGGTTTTCTTATCTCGCAGAGGATCACGTCGATCTTATAGTCGACAAAGGAGTGGTGCAAGCTCTCGTTCCATTTCTATCTGCGCCAGTCTTAGAAGAAGGAGAAGGACCGATTGCATACGAGCATGAGGTTGAGAAGGACGCGGCTTTTGCGTTGGGTCTTCTTGCAGTTCGGGTGCTCTTTCTTTAGCTTGTTTTTGATGCTCACCTATGTTCCTTACATTTTCTTTTGTGGACAGCCGGAGCACCAGCGGCTAATTGCCGATGCCGGTGCATTGCCTTCTCTGGTTTCTCTTCTAAAACGTCGAGTAACTGGCCAGAATGCACGGGTTGTGAATGGTCTCGTCCGGAGAGCCGCTGATGCCATCACTAACCTTGCGCACGAAAATGGAAGCATAAAAACCAGAGTGAGGTAAGACTTTATCTCTTTCGTGTCAAGAAGCTTGATGTGCCGTCGCAGGGCGGAAGGTGGCATACCACCCTTGGTAGAGCTTTTAGAATCAAACGATCCGAAAGTGCAGCGGGCGGTGGCTGGTGCTTTGCGGACGCTGGCTTTCAAAAACGAAGCTAACAAAAACCAGGTAAAATACTGTTATAAGAATTCAGTCCATCTTAGTATCTGCTGTCGCAGATTGTCGAATACAATGCGTTACCAACTCTAATTTTTATGCTGCGGTCTGAGGACGTAGGGATCCATTATGAAGCGGTCGGTTTCTACAAATTATTCCGTGTGAACTCAAGCCTTCGCTTCGCAGGTTGGCGTCATCGGGAACCTTGTTCACTCATCTTCAAATATTAAAAAGGAGGTGCTTGCCGCTGGAGCCTTGCAACCGGTAATTGGGCTTTTGAGGTATGCAAGGAAATCTGAGTACTTTAGTGCATCAACAGCTCTCGTGTGATCTTTTGAAGCAGTTCAAGGTGCCAAGAAAGCCAGCGTGAGGCCGCGCTACTACTAGGCCAATTTGCTACAGCTGATCCTGACTGTAAAGTAAGTTGGGAGCTATTGCTGTATCGTTCGCTGATTGAAATGTTTATCAGGTGCACATAGTGCAACGGGGGGCTGTGCGACCTTTGATAAGGATGCTCGAGGCTGCTGACCCCCAACTTAGGGAGATGGCTGGCTTCGCTCTTGGACGTCTTGCACAGGTGCTTTTCAACGCTTTGATCTGATTGTTGAGTTCATTACACTGATTCATTTCTACGATGATACAGAATACACACAATCAAGCAGGAATTGTGCATGATGGTGGTTTAAGACCGTTACTAGATCTGCTTGATTCTAAGAACGGATCATTGCAGCACAATGCTGCTTTTGCGTTGTATGGTCTGGCAGATAACGAGGTGAGTTTTCTGTGTAAGATTATGATGTACCATGTTCTTTGCCTCTCTTGTGTTGTGCCAGGATAACGTTTCTGATATTGTGAAAGAAGGTGGTGTGCAAAGTCTACAAGACGGTGAGCTTATTGTACAGGTAAGGATCGAAACTGTTCTTTCTTTTCCTTTTTTTTTTTTCTAAAGATTGATCCGTTGTAGGCATCAAAAGAATGTGTGGCGAAGACTCTCAAAAGACTCGAAGAAAAGCTTCATGGAAGAGTATGTGCTGATTTTATACATTTTGTTTTCTCATCGTGGTTCTGATTTCCATAGGTGTTGAAGCATTTGTTGTACCTGATGCGTCAGCCTGATAAACTAGTTCAAAAGAGAGTGGCCTTGACCTTAGCACATCTTTGCACTCCGGAAGACCAAAGATTAATCTTTCATGAAAATAACGGTAACGTAATCACTGTTCGAATTGTGGCTCAGCTTTTCTATGCTGCAGGAATGAACATCCTTCTAGAGATGTTGGGGAGTTTTTCTAGTCCCAAGCAGCAACGCGACGGAGCTCTGGCACTGACTACCCTCGCCAAGAAGGCAACGGGGCTTTCTCCAGTCGATAGTGCCCCCGCGCCGGAAACTCCACAGGTGTGCGTTTAAGCTCTTGTAGGCTAACTATTGAGCATGGCTTTTGTCTCAGGTATATCTTGGTGGAAAATATGTGAACAATAGCACGTTATCGGACGTTACATTCCTCGTTGAAGGTTGGATAAACCTTCGATTTGCCTAGACTAACGCAACTGTATGTTTCAGGAAGGCGCTTTTATGCCCATAGGATAGCACTATTAGCATCGTCTGACGCTTTCAGAGCGATGTTTGATGGTGGCTACAAGGTATGCGCTTTTGCATTTCTCTCATTTCCTTGTAATAAACTTCCTATAGGAAAAGGAGGCCAAGGATATTGAAATTCCCAACATAAGCTGGAAGGTGTTTGAGATGATGATGAGGTACGTCAGCCTTTGAGCACAGGCATCCTCGTTACTACTCACATTTCCTCAGGTTCATTTACGAGGGACAGGCGGAAATTGGCTCCGACATCGCCCAGGATCTTCTTCGAGCTGCCGACCAGTACTTGTTGGAGAACCTGAAACAAAAGTGCGAGGAATCAATCGCCCAGGTAATGCTGCTGATTTCCAGAGGAGAAACTCAATGCAGCTTTGCTTTCTCAGGACTTGACCGTCGAGAACGTTGCCAACGTTTTTGAGCTCGGCGAAGCCTTCCACGCCGTCTCGTTGCGCCACACATGCGTCCTCTTCATTCTAGAACAGCACAGTCAGCTCTGCACTCTCCCTGGGTACGTCACCAAGAAAAGAACTTCAGATCCTCGCTCACACGACGTGTCGCAGGTACCAAAACTTGATCCGAAGGATTACACCCGAGATCCTGGAGTACATGCACCGCATTTTGAGGCCGAGGCCTACCACATCGTAAGAAAGTGAGCTTTCATCTCCTTTTTCTCCTTCGACAAGAATTCAAAGATGGAAATGGTGGTGATGGAAATTCAGTGACAAACAACAACAACAACAAAGAGACAGGACTCTCGAAAGAAAGTGAGGAACAGAGATTTACTCGGGAGTGGCGGTGGCGGTGGCGATGGTGGTAGTGTTGGAAGACTGATTACTTGCGGCAGCTGGGTTAACTGGATCATCGGCCCAATGCTTGTCAAAATCCATGTCATCCAGTGTGTTGAAATGGAATGCTCCATCGAAGAAGAGGCTGTTGATAGCTGCTCCGCGAGAGCTGCCATCTCCTCCACTGTTGCCGGCGGTGGTGGTGGTGGTGGCGGCTCCGCCGGCGGCGCTGGAGGTGATCATCGCATTGACAAAGCTGTGATCAAAGTTTGGTGCTGTGGAGTTGGGAGTCATCTCCTGGTAACTCCCACCACCTGGGAATCCACAGTTGACGTTAAAGTCAGGATGAAAAGCCGGGTAGTGGGAGCCAAGCTGGTCGATCTCGAAGTTGGGGCTCCTGGAGCGGTGATTCTCGGGCTTGGAATCCATGAGATTGTGTGGCTCTTGCGCACCGGTTGTAGTAGCGATGGATGATTTGCTCGAGTCGGACGTGGAATCGTCGGCAGCGTGGTGATCATGCTCAGTGTTTGTCACTGGCAACTTGTGATCCAGCGGGAGTGGAAACATGGTAGTGGGCATCCCAAAGTGATTGAAACCAGCCATGGTTTCCATGCTACCACCACCACCACCACTCATTCCCATCGCCATACCAATTGGTACCTTGCATGGGGGATACAAGCTTCCTCCGGGCATGTTGAGATCCAAAAGTTGGCCACCGCCGCCACCGCCGCCACCATTTGCAACTTGGGCAGGATTGTTGCCAAGGTCTGGATGCAAGATCCTCTGGAGTGCCATGGTGTGGTAGGCGTGATAGAAATACATGGCGTATTTGCTGATGATGGTCTTGAAATCCACTGCAGCACTGCCGCTTCCGGCTGAGGGTGATGCAGTGCCGCTGAAGCCGGCCTCCTGGACCTTGCCATCGCAGATGACGATTACGCCCACCTCGGCATTGCAGAGGGTGGCGAGCTGCTCCGCTTTGCCTTTCAATCCCTTGAGCCTTTTCTTGAATGTCTCCCGGCGCGACTTGTCATTCTTGATGAATTCGATCGGGAGCTTGCGCCGTCCCATTCATAATCTGTTCATGATCACTGAATAAGCTGCAGGAAAGGAGAAAAAAGAGGAGAGAAAACGAGAAAAAGAGAAAAAGAAAGGAAAAAGAAAAGATAATTTACAAAGCTTTTTCAATTTCTTGTAGTAAGAGAGTAACCATATTAGGACCATGTTCTCTTAATTAGGCTGATGTTTATGGAATTGTTAATAAGTTTTTGTTTTTCCTTTAAAAAACAATGCCTATTTCATCCTTTGCAATAGAAATTAATTTTAGAAATGACGCACAGACAAAGAAAGCATTTAGTAAGAATGTTGAAGGTAAAAAAGATATAATCTCCTGGACAATAATGCTAAAAGAATATATTCATGCTGGGGATCTTGAATATGCAAGATTAATCTTCGATAGCATGCCATTGAGGGATTTAATCTGCTGGAACATCATGTTAAATGCATATTCTCACAAGGAAAGCACAAAGGAGACAGTTGAGATGTTCAATTCCATGCCTGCACACGATGTAATTTCGTGGACTACTATGGTATTTACATATGCTTCTTCTGGGCAAATTAGTTTAGCAAAAAAACTGTTTGATGCAATGCCAGAATGGGATGCTGTGTGTTGGGCTACAATGTTTTCTGCATTGGCACAATGCTTGAAATTTACCGAAGTTCAAAATATGATTCAAGATGTTCCTCTGCAAGATTTATTTGCAAGAAATGCAGTTCTTTTAGCACTTGCCCAAATGGGGCATTTTGTTTGTGCCGAACAAATGTTTCAGAAAATGGAAAAGCGGGACATTGTGTCATGGAACACAATGCTTAAGGTGTATTCCGGTGCTGGAGAGCTTCACAAAAGCAAGCGTGCTTTTGATACCATGCCACAGCACAACTTGGTCTCGCTGAATTCCCTGCTCTCTCTATATTCTCTCCACGGGCATGTAGAACTTGCGAAAGAAGTCTTTAGCTCCTTACCGCAGCAAAGCTTGATGTCGTTTACAACCATGATAAATCTCTACGCCCATCTTGGAGACATTGACAATGCCAAGGTGTTGTTTGATCAGATGCCTGTTCATGACTCTGTTGCATCAAATGCGATGCTGTGTGCTTATGTCCAAAACAACAATCTTCTTAAAGCCAGGCAAATTTTTAACAGCATGGCCTATAGAGATTTTGCATCATGGACAACCCTCATGTCGGCATACTCTCAAGATGGCAATGTTCTCGAAGCTAGGCATCTGATGTCTCACATCCCATACTTCAACACAGTGGTTTGCAATGTAATATTATCTTTTGATTTGTTAGAAAAATCAAAACATCTGTTTGATACCATGCCGCAGAGGGACATAGTGACGTGGACGACTATGATCAGCAGATATGCCCAGGCTGGGCATATCAACGTTGCCAACTTTCTCTTTGAGACAATACCTCAACACAATCTAGTAACATGGAATGTTTTGCTAGAAGCTTACTACTTACAAGGCTCCGCTGTTCATATAGAAAAGCTGTTTTCTAGAATGCCTGCAAAGGATCTTGTGTCCTGGAATCTTGTCTTGACAGCGTATGCCTCATTTGGGCATCTGCGAGATGCTTTCGGCATTTTTGCCGGGATGCCCAGAAAGGATCTGGTATCCTGGACAGCCATGCTGGCAGCATATTCTAACAACGGCAGCCCGGAAGATGCCTTCTACGCATTTAACCTCTTGGTTCTCGAGGGGCATCTTCCGGACGAGGCATGCTTCACGTCCTACTTAGCCGCGTGCGTTAATCTTGGCGACGTAAATCGTGCCAGATCTTGCCTCGCGTCTCTCACAAGTGATTACAGCCTAACACCTTTGAAGCTCCACTTCTCATGCATCATTGGAGTGCTATGCCGGACTTTCAATTTCGCAAAGTCCCTGGAGCTAATGGAAGCCATGCCTTTCGTGCCCGATGTTTTAGACTGGACGTGCTTGCTTGGAACATCAACTAGCTACACGAATAATCTGTTAAAAAGGTGACAAAACAATGAGACAAAGATTTCTTACACTAAGCCTACCAAAGTTAGTATTAGTTTCCACGATTTAATTACACTGCTCTCAGCAAAACCGATCAAAAACTCTCCTTCTCATGTTAGCTCTCACACACTTTTCTCTCTCGCGTCTCGCTCTCCCTCTCTCACTATTTCTTCATCGTCACTTCCCGTTTAACCAGTCCAAGCACCGCTGGAGCTTGCTACCGACACTGGCACCGCTTGCGATCGAGGAACTGGGCTGTGGAGTGGAGACTGGAGAGGAGGAGATTGTCCTACCAAAACGTTGGAATGCAATCCTTCACCTCCTGCTAGAATCAAACTTGAGCAATCGAGAGAAGTTCCAGAGGAATCGGACCAGAGAGACATACTCTGAGGCTGCGAGAGTTGCGAAGGAGGTCCAAGCGGTCCTTGCTGCATCTGCAGCGGTTGTCCTTGCATCATAGCCTGGTAAAACAACATAAATGAAACATTGCTCGTTTCCCTTCCATTACACAGTCAAATAGAATACCTGAGGATATTGGTGGATGTAAACGAGGGGAGGTTGTCCATAGATGACTTGCTGTGGATACTGCTGCAAAACACAAAACACGAGAGAACTAAGACCAAAGAAGACAAAGAGAAAAACTAAAGAAAAGGGCGCGTACGTTTGGATGAGGATAAGCGGGTGTAGGTTGCATCGTTGGAGGCATATAGCGTATTGCCTGTTGCTGTCCGTAGGGACTTGCACCAACCTGTAAGAAATCACAACTAAGAACTTCCTGTCAATCTTTGGGACAACTGGGATCACCTGTGCTTGTGTTTGTGGAGGCAACTTAATCGGAGGACCAGCAGGACCTGGAATGAAAGTCGCAGAAGGTTGAATGTAAGGCGAAGTCGTGACACCAGTCGCAGCCATGGTGTTATTGTACTGCGTATATTGAGCCGGTTGTCCGGGCTGCTGCATGTACACGGGCATTCCTTGCATCGGGGCAACCGGAACTCCCGCGGGCACGTAGATTGGACTCGGATTGATTGGAGAAGCCGGCCTTGCTGGGGGAAAGCTCGGCGTGAACACCTTTGCATTCGGATTTAGCTTAAACTCCTGCTTCCGAAAGCGTCAAGAATGTGAAAACAATCACAAGCTACACACCTTTGCGTTCGGATTTAACAACGACTTCTTGTTGCCCGTAGCAGAATTGTTGGCAGCAGATGCTGGAGCAGCCGGTGTGGATGGCCTGTCTGCTTCGATTTCTGGCGAGGGAGACTCGGACGCTTTCGGTGCAGCTGGCTTGATCGGACTACGTGGCCGAGAAGATGAAACGGAGTTCGTGCCCGAGCTTGAGCTACTAAGGCCTACTGGAATAGGTAAGGCAGACGCAGGTGGTGGAGATATTGTTGGCAGACTCGGTTTTGCATCCCCAGGCCTCAAATCATCTGATAATTTTGCGGCAGCAGCTGTAAACGATCTTGTAAGTTTCGAGTTCAAACAATGGAAAAACAACGTACATGATGATTTTGGAAGACGACCATCGAAGTCCTTCACCTGCATAAACAGAACGTAAGATAAAAACTAAATGAGAGTGAGGCTTACAGTTCTCTCCTTAAAGTTCTCGCTGAAGTGTTTGAGCTCATTGACTTGATCCTTCTTTCCTTTCTTCGTAGTTTCCTTGAAGTCGCGGAAGTCCCTGTCCAAAGACGATTGTAACAAGAAAACTAGTGTCACAAAAAGATTGCAAACCTCAACACTTCTTCAGAAACGCTGGTATTTAGATTTAGTGCCTGAAGACCAGCATCACTAGCTGATGCAGATGACCGTGGTGACGATGTTGCTGGAACCTGCTGAGACGAATCCTGGAAACGAAATTCCATCAAAACACAAAATCCCGACTTAAAATACAAATGCACCTGCAGAGGCCGCTCCACTGCCGTAGGCGTACTGACATTGCTTTCAGTCGATCCAGAGACGCTACCAAAAGTTTCTTCATTCCAGCTGTTTGCGGCCTTGTGGTGATCATCTTCTCCATCACCCTCGGTATGCGATCTCAAGACCGAAGAGAACCTACTTTCTTCATCAAGAGTATCCAGCTCGGCGTCCGAGACGCCACGATCCTGATAGTCTACACAGTTAGCAAAGTAGACAGTGTGATGAATTACAGACCTCAGCCAAGTGATTGTTCCTCGTTGAATCACCCTCGATTTCTCTCGCTAGCCTGGAGGCCTCTCTTTCTCGTTCCCTCGTTTGAGGACCCTTCTCCAGCTTTGTTGTATACAACTCCTCGTCAAATGTGGTTTCAACTCCGAACAAGGCTTTGTTTGTTTCGAACTGATCCCAATTTCTGAGAAAACAAACAATGCCTTCAGTAAAATCGAAACTCGCCATTAACTAACCTGTTCCAAGAGTTCTGGAAGGTAGTGTCCAGTCCCAGATTTCTCGGAGCTTCGCTGTCAGGCTTCCAAGGCTTCAATTCCCTCTCCGTATCGCGTCGGTTTTGGGAGATAAATGAATCAGTCAGAAGCTCGTTCTTATTTTCGCGAGAACGACCATTCGGAAGGTATTCCCCGGTGAGAGAAACATCCTGAATAAAAGGCAGAGATATCAGTCACAGATAAAATAGAGAAAAATGAATGCGAGGCACCTTAGCATCGATCTGCACTAGATCTTTTGCGTAAATGATAAGCGATTTCGTCGGTGGTTTCCGTGCAGCCTGCTTCACAGCGTCACCCTTTCCAGATTTCCCGCCGGCTTCCTTTGTGAGCCTGGCCATCTTAAGAACCACTCCTGGAAAAAAAGCGAAAACCCACAGAGCGTCAGCTACGATAGAATCGCGAAAGAAACAGAAAACAGCATACCGAAATCTTTATCCATATTCGCAGTGTGAAAAATCCCCGAAAAGACCGAGCCATCCTTGAGCTGGACCTCGACGAACTGCCCAACTAAGCACATCGTGAGATAGAGGAGACGGCCATGGACGTCGTGAGCTCCACCCCTCAGCTCCTCATCTTCGATAGCGGAAGAAGGCCTTCCAGTGCTGGGCGGACTCGAGCTGTTGCTACTGACATGATTCTGTAAGCCAGAAGAGGAGCGCACCGGAGGAGCTCCGGCACCAGACCTCCAATTCGGGGCATCCGATCGATGTGCCGGGCTGCGACGTCCGACCCCGTTGCTCCCAAACGATCGCGGGTGATTCATCCCTCGCTGCAAACCCTGTGCCGCGCCGCGCACCGATTCAGCCCCAGCGCCCCTGGAAATCAAGCTGCATGCATATCGGAATACCGGGGAGAGCCAAAATCTAGCGCGCCAAGGCCTCAGATTCTAGAGAATGCTGGATCAATGCATCAAGCAAAGGCGCCGCATTTCCAAGCCGCGGAGAGAACTTACGCTGGAACCCCTAGCCCGCTGCTCACACGCTAGCGCGCTCGATCAGAGCTCTCGTACCATCGATCAGCTCAAACCCTAACCCTAAATTGGTGCACTGAGGGAGAGAGTAATGCTCGCGAGGCCGTCCGATGCTCTCAATCTAGCGGCGATTAAATGCGCAAACTCCTCTGTTATAAGCAAAGATCTTGCGCAATGAAGCTTACAATTTTATTGTGTGATCTGCCAAATCTTTACAAATCCAAAGATCTAATTCACAATGAATCCAAAGTGTTAACTACATTGTCTTTTAACCAAATGAAATTGAAAAATAAAAAGGAGAAAAAATAAATCCAACCAAAAAATTGTCCCAGGCAAATTCTTGTCGACGACGTGATCCACGTTTGCAGTCATTAGATAAAATCGAAGAAGAAGAAGAAGATGCCGCTCTTCTCTATAGAATAAAGAGATGAGTAGTATACGTTGTTGGGTGTTGTTACCTGTACAACCAAGTCCTCGATAAAAGATCTTCTCGGAGCGCTCTCTCATCGATCCAAGAACAAATCTGTCAAGAAAATCTTCCCCTGCCGGATCCTTCCCTGTTCCAACTCCTCCGCGACGATCGATCGAGTTTTCGATCGACCATCGCATCGGACACTGACACTCCCTCCTCGGAGCCAACCAAACTACGAAAACTCAAAATGGAAGAAAAAAATTTCTCGCCATACCTTCGTCTATTGCTGCTGCTGCTGCTGCTGCTGCTCGGTTTTCGGCCAGGAAGCATAGAACTCGTCCGTGGAAGAGGACGACGTCGTCTCCACAGGACCGTCCTTCACCAGAGTTTGCACCCACGAGAGATCCGGCTCCGGTCCACCGTGAGTAGCAAACGAGGCCGACTTCCGGAACTTGCCCAAGTCCTGTCCTTGTATCCCCCAGTCTGGCTTTCCAGTGGGAGACCCCCAGTCGGACCACGAAGCCGATGGTAGCGACGATCCAGACACCTCCTTCATACTCCAGCTCCCTCTATCCCGCTGTGCAAACGCGGAGGCTTTGCGTCCCGCTGCCAACACCTCCGCGGCCGTGGAGGTGCTTAGATCAGTCCCGTCTGAACATCTTCGAGCCATGGAGCACGGCGACCCCGCACTGAAGATCGATTGCACCGGGCTCTGGAACTGCGGACTAACGTGACTCTGGAGCTGTGACATCGTTGACAGCGGGGAGAGGAGCTGCTGGAGCTGGAGCTGAGAATGCAGCTGCTGGGAGAGAAGCGAGTGCTCCTGCGGCGTGAGCTGCGACTGGTGCACGGCTGACAAAGGCGACACCTCCGCCGAGAACAAGTCCTGTAAGCTGGTGGAGGGAATGCTCAGACCCAAGTTGCCAAACTTGTGCATGCGGGCACTGGAGCTCAGCAGTGAGCTCTGCCGAGACATCGAAGATAGCTCAGGTGCCAGATGCCCGTCGTAGTCGGCCCCCTCCACCGGGATGTCTCGGGCACTGAGAGCCGCTCTTAGCCGGCTAGCTTGGAGTCCGGCACCTCCGGGAAGATGAAGCGTCGGGACCGTGGGCTGCGACCAGGAACCTCCGCCGGACGGTGACAGTGGAGGAGTACTAAGTCCGCTCCCGGAAGCATTCGATGGAGAGAAAGGTGGCACCATGATAACTGGAGACTGGGACGTTGAAGAGAGTGGCGGGCTGACGGAGCCGGCATCCAGTGGCGACGAGGCTCTCGGCGACGGCACTGCCGATCCCATCGAGACGAACAGCGGTCTCATCTCCTCCGAGGTGTGCGCAAAGAAGCACACTCTCCTGCTGCAGCTGGTACCATCTTTGCAAAGCCGCGTCCTATACTGCGCTGGATGGAGCCAGCACTCAAAAACTCCATGCGCGTACTCGCACGTATCGCCCCGTCGACACGCACCCTTCCGGAAATCTGGGCATGGCACGCAGCTGTAGTGGAACCGTCGCGGATCTCTTCGTCGGGCGTTCTCGCCAGGATGAACAAACGGGCACTCTGTCCAGTCGTGCGAGTAGGCTCTGGAACACGGCCGGACTTTGAAGGAGAACATCCGGAACTCATCCGTGGTGTAGATGCTGTTCTTGATGTCCGGCAGTGACGGGTCGACTGGATAGTCCTTCGTCTTCTCATCACTTGGATTCTCCGCAGACTTGGGTGACGAAGGGAACTGGGGCGAGAAAACTGGAGAGTACGAGTCCGGAGACGAGCAAACCGAAGACATGGACGACATTGAAACGAAACCTTCTCTCGTATCTGCGAAGGAGTCGTCGTCCAGCTTTGATGAGGAGAAAGCGCCACCCCCGTTACTCTGATGAGCTCCCTTGCAATCGGTATCAAGGCTGTGCCTCGCCGTACCAGTTGCGGACAGCATCTTCTCCAATTCAGACTTCGTAGACCGCAGCTTGAGTGGCACCGCTATCACCTGTGCTGGCCGACGACCGTATGCATCCATCAAGCTACTGTTGGCACCACCCGAGAGCAACAGCTTCACAGCATCTACACCACGAGAAGAACCACCAGCGGCAGCACAGTGAAGAGCAGTGACTTCGTCCTCGCCACAGAACTTATTGACATCAACCTTGCCTGACTTGAGAATGTAGCTCAGAACGTCGATGCTCCCATACAAGGCCGCAATCATCAACGGGCTCCTCTTCTCGGTGGCCATCTTGGTGCTCCCAATTTTCCTCAAGTACCAGCTATCGGGCTCGTCTAAATCCATACCCCCCTCCTCCACAACCCTCCTGAAAGTTTCCAGATCATTGTTGGCAGCTAGCTCGAGTAGCGATGGAGTGGTCTCGCGTTCCTTGCAGCCCTTGTCCATGTCTGACCACAATAAGGGCGGCTTGAGAAGAGCTTCTGGGTGCTGCGACAGTGGCGAGCGGCCTAGGACGTCGTCAGCTAGCATCATTCTGTAATTCTTTGCGACCGGCTTCGAGTGCTCAGGGCCCCCACACATCCTCTTTTTTTTTTCTTTCCTGTCAACGATGGCCACTAAGAAGAAAATGCGGTAAAAGAAGGGCCATACCTCGATCGACAGCAGTGGTATTCACAGCAATCGCGACGTCTCCACCGTCATAGACTCATCACCGCCACTCGACAGCTGCAAAGATCACGAATACCGCAATTCCACGAATTGAGAATCCCGATCGTGTCGTACAGATGAGCAAGAGGCAAGGGAAAGGGATTTTCGTGCAGGCAATCTCTAGCGAGGAAAATGAGAGCGGAGCAAGCATCGCCGGGCGCTACATTCTCTCTGGATTCGTGGCAAGAGACTCTAGCTCACCAGAATGCCCCGCGCATCGATCAGCCGATGTCGACGCCGACTGCCGCGCGCCAGCGCCAGCGCTTAGATCACGGATGGAGCAGCAGCACCACCACGCCTCGACCAAAGAAAAAAAACCTAACAATGCCCCCCAGCAACAGCCTTGGAGGAATAAAAGGAGAGAGAGACGGAAAACTATGAAACACTCGGCCATAGCCGATCCGACGGCTATCTTGCCCGGCGGTAATCTACCGGGTAGCCATCCAACGGCGAGGATACTAAGGTACTATAATAAGCTCA
This sequence comes from Selaginella moellendorffii, assembly GCF_000143415.4. Taxonomy (NCBI): domain Eukaryota; kingdom Viridiplantae; phylum Streptophyta; class Lycopodiopsida; order Selaginellales; family Selaginellaceae; genus Selaginella; species Selaginella moellendorffii. The sequence continues at coordinate 1,394,643 of NW_003314277.1, forward strand.
AGATGTGTGCGCGCGTGGCATTTGGCAAGGCCGTCCAGACGGCCGCCCGCCCATGCAAGCTCCAGTCGCATCTGCCCTTCACTGCCCGTCACTCTCAGCCGGATTGCACACAACCCCTCACGTCCGCCATTCCCATTCAATTTAACTGTTCATCTAATGGCGACGGCTTCCGTTAAAACGTTAAGCGCGCCCATCTCTAGCCGTCCGTGGGGTCCATCCGACCGCCCGCAACCTCCCCCCCATCGCGCTCGTAAAATCAACAAGATTATTTCCATATGACGTAAGTATGTCGCTATTTACACTGGCACAGTACAGTACGCGATGGTGACTGTGGTCAATAACTCGCAAGTAAAATGCAATGGTGTTCTCGTGTCCGGAAAGTACTGGTTTAACGTCCGTACGTGTGGTTTTGGATCTCCCATCGCGGACCGTCGGATAAGAATATACTAAGACCGATGGTGGTATAAATACTTTGATGCTAGGGTTGAGAGCTTTTTTCTGGTTCTTCTGTTAGGGTTCGCGAGGGCGAGGGCGAGGGCGAGGGCGAGGCGCGATGGCGGCAGCGACGGCCGATCAGCTCACGGAGCTGTTCAAGACGGCCCAATCGGCCGCGCAAAAGGCAACGGCGGTCGAGGGAGCTGAGGAAGATCGGTGCGTCGAAGCGCTGCAAGCGATGCGTTCTCTGCGAGTGACGACCTCGCTCCTCATGTCGACACAGGTACGTTGCCCTCCTCCCTCTCCGCGAGAATTCTAATCGAAATCTCCGCCATTTCCAGGTGGGGAAGCAGCTCCGGAAGCTCACGAAGCATTCCCGGCCCAAAATCCGGTCGATTGCTGTCGATATTCTTGAGGATTGGAAGAAGGTAGTGTCTTCCGAGGCGAGCTCCAAGAGCAAGGCGGAGGGCCCGAAATCGTCCGCGAATGCGTCCGTGGAAAAGGGCAAGGTGTCCTCCAAGCAAAGCAATGGAAACTCCAGCAGCAAGGCCAGGCCTTTACCGAAATCCAACGACGCTACCAGGGACAAGATGAGAGAAGTGCTACTCGAGGCCTTCCAAAAGGTCCCCCAGGAAGCCGAGGGCCAGGAACTTGCTCGAGCAAACGCCAAGGATCCAGTCCAGGTAGCAGTGGAGGTGGAGAATGCACTCTTCTCCAAGCTCGAGTCTACCAAAGTTGACAAGAAGGCAAAGTATCGCTCCATCGTCTTCAACCTCAAGGATCCAAACAATCCCGACTTGAGAAGAAGGTTGCTGCTCGGGCAGATCTCCGGCTCACAGCTCACGACCATGAGCGCCGAGGACATGGCCAGCGATCAGAGAAAAGCGGAGAACAAGCAGATCAAAGACAAAGCTCTCTTCGAGTGCGAGCGGGGCATGAAACAGGAGGCGACCACGGATCAATTCAAGTGTGGGAAGTGCGGCCGCCGGGAATGCACGTACTTTCAGAAGCAAACGAGGAGCGCCGACGAGCCCATGACCACTTACGTTACCTGCGTCAACTGTAACAATCGCTGGAAGTTCTGCTGAGCGCGGCGCGAGAAAAATCTTCTTTTTTCATCCGGTTCTATCGGTGAGGGGACGAAAAGCTCAAGAACACGAAGGGACGAAGAACAGGGTGTGACAACGTAACTTATCATCTCCATAGGTACACAGCAGTTCGTAGCGTTGTTTCTTCTCTCTCTCTCCTTTCTCTCGTCTTCCTTTCTCTTTTTCCTTCGTTTCTTCGTGCTCGCAGTTGAATCTATTTTTTTGTTTCAGTGCCACCATCGTTGAAACGCTTTCTTCTTCCAGTCCCTTCACTCGACAGTCGAGAGATCGGGACACAAGAAAGAATTCTTTCGTGTAAGCATCTCTTTGTTTTTTTTTTTTTCCTTTGTATAATTTTGTTCGTTGTCGATTGATCTTCGTGATCGATTGATCGAGCGATGGAAGAAAGGAAAAAGAAAAAGAAAAAAGAATAGAGAAGTTCTCGCACAAGTTGCTTGGTCTCTGGGAAAAATTGTCCTTTCGTTTTCGATGCCACACGGTGATTTCCTCTCCACTTTCGTGTGTTGAAGAGTTCCGGGGGTTAAGCGGACGGCTGCGATCTCCCGGGCGCAATCAACGGCCGCGATGTCCTGGTTCTACCCACCGGACATGGGCTTAGTACTCAAATCCAGCTGTTCGCTAGACGGGCGCTTCACACAAGAGGAGGCGCTGGCTATGGCGATGGCGATGGCGGGAAGGCGCTCCCAATGCCCTGTCGTAATCTTCTGGTGGCGCTGAGCGATCTTGGAGGCGCCGGTCGAGTCTTCCGCGGCGAGCAGGGATTTCGAGGTATTTTGTCGCTGTTGGAGAGCGCTGCCACTCTCTCAATCATCTTGTTGTGGCGAGCGAGCCCGCGATTCTGGAGGCGCCAGTCGTGTTTTGATCTGGGAAGCAAGGTATTTTGCATCGATCCAGCATTCTCAGATCCCGATCTCCGCGGCCCTGGAATCTTGACAAGGCGTGCTCGTTCAATGCAGCTATGGACGCGTTGAGGAAGCAAGCGACGAAGTTCCGGGAACAAGTAGCGAAGCAACAACAGGTACTTGCTTCGACCTCTTTCCTTTTTTTTCCCCTCTTTCTCTCTCCAATGATTCTTTCTTCCATCCAGGCGGTGCTCAAGCAATTTTCGAATCACGGGCCACAGGGAGCCGATGTGATCATCACCGATGAAGCCGAGCTCCACAGGCATCAGCAGCTGGAGAAGCTCTTTGTATCCACGCGCGCTGGAAAGGTACAAATTTTTGTCCCAACATATTTGAAGATTGTGATGAGCTCGTGTGATGTTTCCAGCACTATCAACGTGACATCATACGAGGTGTGGAGGGTTTTATAGCCACGGGCACAAAGCAGCTAGAACTTTGTAAGTTGGTGGCTCGTTCATTCTTGCCTCGGTTTCTAACTTCAGAGTTTTTCTTTAGCAACTAAACTTGCCGAAGATTGCCGAAGGTACTCCGTTGAGAGTACCAAAGCGGATGGTGCTCTTGCGAAGGCTTCTTTGCACTATGCCGATGCAAGGTTCAACATGGAAAAGGAAAGAGACGGCCTGCATCGAGCTCTTAGCACTCAGGTATGTCCCAAGGAGTTTTAGACACTGAAAGCAAGCTATCTTATTGTAGGTTGGTGAGCCTCTGAGAGCAATGGTGATGGGTGCTCCACTCGAAGATGCACGCCATCTGACACAGCGATACGATCGCCTTCGGCAGGAAGCCGAAGTACAGGTTAGTTTGGCCTCACTTTCTTGCTTTGTGTTTACATGGGGGAATGACAGGGGGAAGATGTTCGGAAGAGGCAGGCAAGGTCCCGAGAAGGCGG